>NC_061111.1:251200187-251283498 GCF_002878395.1 Capsicum annuum | reverse complement strand
AAGCTTCCTAGTTGAAGTATCACACCTAAATTGTCAATTGTTTTCTTTTTCTGCCCAAATGATGATGATGATATTTCAGGTAGGAAAATGGAATAACCGACAGTCGAAGTGTGTTTTGATGAATAGTTGGTGATAGTTCAGTTAGGAAACTCGAAAAATTGGGATACTTTAGTTGTCTCTTTGACCATTAACTTAAAAGGACTATTTTTTCTTGAAAAAAATCCGGTCTTTGATTGTTTTTTGGTAATTTTGAGATATACCTAGATAGCTGGGTACTAATTTTAAAGTGGGGTTGACTGTAATTGGAGTTTGAAGTTGACCAAGTTCTTCGGATTCAACATTTTTTTGTATATTTTCGTGGTAATTAAATTTGCCATGTTCTTGATTTTTGTGAATTTTAGCTTGTTTTTGTTGTTGAATTTGTAGGTTTGGTTCATTATCAAAAGTATTCCAATTTTTCTTGTTTCATACATGAACTATAGGTTTGTGAGTTTCCTAGTTGTATTATCACCTAGTGCTATTTATAAGAAGCACCTTAACTATCATTTTTTTTCTTTTCCTACATGGCGGTATTTCAGGTAGGATAATAGAACAACGGATAGTTGAGGTGTGTTTTAATAATTAGTAGGTGATAGTTTAGGTAGGAAACCTCACACATTTGAAAGTTCAAGTACGAAAGTCGGAAAACCTGGATGCTTGGTTATGTTTTTGACCATCAAGTCGAGTTATCTAGTGGTGTTTGACATTTTTATTGAGCCTTGTCTGGTTTGAAGTGTGGTACTTTTGGTCTATTTGGTTACTTTGACAATTTCATGTGTTTCATTTTTGTCAGTCGGAAAGTGATTACAACTGATTCATGATCCGTATGGGTATATGTGCATGGCAGAATGATTTGAGGAATTTTTGAAGTCGTACAATTGAGCCATGGGTAGCGGTGAGATGGATAAATCCTCAAAAGAGGCGAAGGAAGCAAAAGAGTCGAAGACTCCCAATTCACAGGTAACAGTTGTTGGTGCAAAGAGAGAATGTTGTGTTATATAGGTAGCTTGTAAATGTGATTGACGCCTGTGGAAGACTAGGGTTGAGACATATAATCAACTTCCACATACTTTTGGCGCTGGCTTGGTGTTCAGTTACGGAGATTTTGTATCAACAACAAAAACCGCTATTCCCCTGAACAAGTATTTTTGGAAGCTAAAAAAAGTATCATTTCCCTTAAAGCACCGTTGAGAAAAATACACTTAGAAGCACTTTTAAAAAGCTTGGCCAAACGATAATTGCTGAAAGTACTTTTCAAATTTATTGGCCAAACACAAAATGCTTCTCATGGAAGTACGCTTTTGAAAAGCACTTTTTTAAATTAGCTGATTTTAGAAGCTTGGTTGAACAGGCTATTAGTCATACTGCCAACTAATGTGTTTTGCTTCTTGACACTATCTAGGAGCAGACTTCTACTCCTACCGCTGGCCCAGTCAATCCAGATTGGTCTGGCTTTCAGGTTAGTTTTCGCTGTAGCATAGTTTCCGTTTTGTCTCGTTTATTGACATTTCCTTGTTAGTAATCAAAGGACGTCGATGATGCAGGCATATTCTCCTATGCCTCCACATGGGTTTATGACATCAAGTCCTCAAGCACCACACCCCTATATGTGGGGAGTCCAGGTATGCAAGTTTCACATATGCTGTTGCTCTGATTCATGCGATATTTTGAATTTCCTTAAAAAATTAGATCTGCTAGCTTAATGTAAGTCTAATTTGATCGTGATTTCGTATTGAAAAAGTGCGTAACAAAAGATATCAGTCAGTTACTTGGTTCTCGTAGTGCTGTCTAAGATATAATTTTTGATACTTAAGAGTTTGAGCTATAGCAAGATCTTGAAAGATGTTTGTCTTTAACAAGCATATCTATTTATTAGTGCAAGTACTTAGGTCTATTTGATAACCCTGCTTCAACCACTGCAATTCATACCGTGCAGTGAAGTTGTCAGTAGGTTCTTTTGATAATGCGCTTCTTGATTCAGTTATATACCCCCTGATTCTCTAGATTTAAATAAGAAAGAGATGATTATATTTCAGTCTTTCAGTGATTAGTTTGTAACGACTGCGGCTCTATGACGATGACATGGTAATATATTGTTGGGATTTCATCTTGCCTCTTAGTGATAAGAGTAATGAGTAATTTGATTTTAGTACCATTCTTATTTATGGGCCTGGATACCATTCTTTTGTAGTAGCATGCTCCAAATGAACTTTTGTCCGTTCCAAGGTTTTCCTTGACCATCTTTGTTCTTAGCTAAGTTGCCAATGACTTGTCCCGATCCTAAATTATCAAGAAAACAAGGGGGCTTGGTATAGTCTGGCTCAAATGGTTCCTCGTGTAGTCTCTAATGTTTCTGAAATATTAATATGGTTAACCAACAGAAGATGGCAAATTTGTTCCAGACTGCAATATTGCGTATTGCAGGATTACTAAGAACAGAAGCCGTTAAGGTTTTTATTTCAAGTCCTCGTTGAAGTTTCTCAGTTTTCCTTCTGAAATCTAGATGAAGAAGTTGATCATATTTCTGTACGATGATTATGCTGATTTATTTTTAACTTCATCTCCATGGTTTGTCAGAGTGTGCAGACGGTTCTGATGAATCTTCAAGCACATGGATAATAGTGCCAAAATATAGTATTTCCGTTATAGGAATTTTTTTTTGATCAGCAATTTTTGTTGTTGTTTATATTTCCTTGGTCTAATTTTTGGTTCTATTTTTACTTGCGATTACTCTACTTTTACAAGTTGTTATCATCTTTCTTTAACGATTTCTGTTGGCTGATTTTTTCAGCAATTTATGCCAACCTATGGTACTCCACCACATCCATACGTTGCAATGTATCCCCATGGTGGTATATATGCTCATCCATCTATGCCTCCGGTATAATCTCGTTGCACGAGTCCACTGTCTTACTCTATGCCTCTCAATTTTGATTTTGCTAACTGGAAAAGGATAATTTCCAAATTGATCAGGGATCTTACCCTTTCAGTCCTTTTGCAATGCCTTCTCCAAATGGCGTTGCTGAAGCTTCAGTGAGTACCTATGCTAAATGTGTTAAAACAACGTTGTCCATATAATCGATGCTTTAAGTTTCCTGTTCTTATAGTACTACTTCCATTTTTTCTTGTGCAGGTTAGCAACCCTGGTAATGTCGAAGTGAACGGTAAGTCATCTGAGGGAAAAGAAAAGTTGCCGATTAAGAGATCTAGGGGAAGCTTGGGTAGTTTGAATATGATCACCGGGAAGAATAATGGACCTGGTAAGACATCTGGAGCATCTGCAAATGGCGTCCATTCTAAAAGGTATGGTGCTATCTCAACTGAATGTTTCACGTGATCATAAAGAAAGAGGGTTAGAGGAAGAACGGATATGCTTCATGGAACAAAAGATTTGCACCATTTTTCTCGCGTTCAGTGACCCTCCAGACGTATCTTAAACATTCTACATATGCTTGTTCTGTATAGTTGTGGCATGAAAGAGGATAAAATTAGAGAGACCTTTATCTAAAGTTTCCGTTAGCCTTGCTCAATAATTGACCGGCGACTGTGATGTTAACCAACAACATGCATAATATTTAAGTCTCAAAATATTGAAATCATTACTAGTATTAGCCAAAGATTGGTTATTAAGGGTGTTCTCGGTATGGAGGAAAATATTTTTTGGAAAATGTGTTTTTATTCCCATGTTTGGTTGGACAACATTTTTCTTTAGGAAAACAAGCTCCTTAAAAATGTGGAAAATGACTTGACTAATGGAAGTAGGGAAACCAAGTTCTACTTGACATGGTACCTGATACCTGTTGCTAGTGGAAGGTGGCAGGTATCCCGTGAAATTAGTCGAGGTGCGTGCAAGCTGGTCCGGGCACCACAGTTTTCAAAAAAAAAAAAAAAGAGTTCTACAAGTGGCATTCCACATTGATTATGTCCTCCCCACACCCTCAAAGTTAACACAACTTATCTTCACCGCACCCCCTGAAGCCCCACCCCCGCCACTCCGCACCCCCGCCACACCACCCCCACATCTATATTATTTGACTAGATTATATGCAAATACTTTTACTTGCGTACCGAACACAAGAAAATAAGTAACAACTAACAAGTCACTTACTTTCCTCGAATATATTTTCTAAGAAAACGTTTTCCATAGGAAACGTTTTCCTTCGTACCGAACACACCAATGGGCACTTACGATGCCAATTGCCTTATTGTTTTTTCTGCTCAATCTGTATGAGCTCATCTTCTTGTCCGAGACTTTTATAAATTGAATAATGAAAACCAAGCCAAATGAGAAGGTTTTGTGTGGCCAACTCATCGTGCATTTCTCGTTGAGTGGATTCTAGTCCTTTGCTGACTTCAACTTTGCAAGTGATGCTCCATTTTTTCTAGTTTAGCTACTGTTAGCACTTCCTGAGTGCCTTAAGATTTGTCTTAAGATACTCAGCTTTGTAAACAAGTTGTTAGTAAGAATATGGTTCTGATTGGTTGGTAGTTGGTTAGATTTTTCTCCTACAACAAATCATAACAAACATTAGTCCATACAATACAATCAAGCTCATCAAAAGTACACTAGAACAAGCATAGCGTAGGCTAGCTCAACAACAAATCGTAATAAACATTAGTCCATACAATGCAATCAAGCTCATCAAAAGTATACTAGAACAAGCATAGCGTAGGCTAGGCGAACTAGTTTTCTTGTCTAAAAAATTAATTAAATATGACTGGTGATGCTTCACTAGTATTTGATGACACGGTTTGGCAGCTAGCTTGTATGAGTACGTTTTTTGACGTCCTAGCTTAAGATAGATCGGCAAAACATAGAAGAGATGCTGAGTTTGAAAGTAAGCAGGCCTTACACTCTTGTGATGTGTTTCAAAGCCGTGGAGGTCTAGGCCCAGATCAGACAATATCACTAATATCACTAGTGGGTTGGGTCTTTACATTTTTCTGGTACATGCTATTTTGGTAATTTTTAAAATCTTTTTTGAGATGATTTTATATGTTATTTCACAAAGGCTGTGCAAAAACCGTTAATACAGACGAGGAAACTGACGAAGTGCCATCCTACACAACAATAACAAAACGAGTTCATCTTAATCTTCTCAATTGGACGACGACTATCCTTGTCTTCAAAGCATCTCAAACTCTTTTCTTTCTGAACAGTTTGCCAATATCTTTTAAGCTTTTATCTGTTAGGTTGAGTACGCAAAAATTTTACAGTATCAGATAGATTGAAGATATTTGTTGTTAATAATTATATTTTCTATTCGCATGAGAATGCATTTCTGCTTAAATACGATCTGTATCAGTTCACGAGGTTAAGACCTTTGCCAATGTTGGACTTGCAGTGCCGAGAGTGGAAGTGAAGGGTCAAGCGAAGGAAGTGATGCTCATTCTCAAAATGTGGGTATTGTATGATGTGATTTCGTTTATTTATTTCCTGTTTATGGAAAGTATAATATTTAGAAAAATATCTTTCCATCTTAAGAAATATTTATCACTTGAGAAATAACCGCTTTTCCCTTATTTCTTTGTGGTGCACCCACGATGTTACTTTCTGTATAGATGATTGGGTGGCTTTCGTAGAAAATCATGTATTTGTGTAAGATTTTCTATTTTTTTTGGTATACTTCTTGTATAAGGGCTATTTATAACGCCCTTTTGTCAATAATATTGTTACTTCAGCAAAAGAAAAGGAGATTGGCTTCAGGCTTGTGTGTGCTATTATACAAATTTCAATGAAGTCATAGTTATCTGACTCTGTGTGTATATATACTGGTCTCTTTGTCACATGACTCGCACGTATAGCCCTAAAACTATTATAAGTAGGTGTTTGGCCATGAAAACTAAATTTTTTTGGAGTTGGAGTTGGCCATGAAAATAAATTGACGTTGAGAAGTTGAAGTGAAAAAAGTGAAAACAAATTTCACTTGTTTTCACTTTTCCCAATACAATTCCAAATTGTATTTGGAATTCTGAAACGCTACAATTTCACTAAACAATAACAACAACAACATACCCAATGTATTCCCATAAAGTGGGATCTGGGGTGGGTACGCAGTCCATACCACTAAATTTAGATCTAAGAAGAATAAACTTCTAACATAATACATATATTTTCTTTTGATAGCCGTGGTGTCCGGTCCAGCTTTCGCTCACCTCGACTAAATCCACGGGGTACCTGCCACCTCCCATCGGCAACAAATATCAAATAACTCTATCCACCAATGCTAGAACAAAGCAGAACATAATTTAAAAAAATAAAAAATTTATTTAACTTGCAAA
Source organism: Capsicum annuum (assembly GCF_002878395.1). NCBI lineage: Eukaryota > Viridiplantae > Streptophyta > Magnoliopsida > Solanales > Solanaceae > Capsicum > Capsicum annuum. The sequence goes on along the minus strand of NC_061111.1, from coordinate 251,277,177 downwards.
TAAATATGCCTCTCTACCTCACCGTCTTCAGACCCCACTTTGTGGGAATATACTGAGTATATTGTTGTTGTAACTTGCGAATAAATATCACAAGTACAAAAGTTGATAGTTTTGGTTAGATATATTTTCAAGTTACTATATTAAAATTGGTAATAAGGCAAAAACTTGATAACAATAGCCAATAAGTATCTAGCTTACTAAATAAATTCCTCTTACCAAAGCCAAAACACAATGGGCATTTGATTTTTTTTTTTTCCAAGGCATTAAGTTATTGTTGAGCTACAACAACTTTAATCCCACAAAGTAGGGTATGGGTAGGGTAGAGTGTACGCGGACGATACCCCTACATTAGAGGTAGAGAGGCTGTATTCGATACCATACCCCTACCTCTGAGGTAGAGAGGCTGTATTCGATAGACCGACTCAAGAAAAAATAACAGATAGTAATGGATACAAAAATCAACAGATAGTAAAAGAACAATACTTTAACAAAATAATACAATAGTTGAAGTACAAGAAACGATAGATAGTAACAGAAATCGAAGGACAAGAAACTACAGAAATAATTCTACGATACTAGTATGGGCGATCAATACACTCCTACTTACTAACAATCCAGCCTAATACGTTTTCTCCCAATCTCTACCTAGTTCATGTACTCGGTAAGTTAATACTGCGTCATGTCTTATCTAATCACCTCTCCCAATACTTCTTCGGTCTACCTTTCCTGAAACCATCCATAGTGAACATCTCACACCTTTGCACCGGGGCATCCGTGCATTACCTCATCACACGCCCGAACCATCTCAATCTCGTTTCCCGCGTTTTGTCCTTTACCGAAGTCACTCCCACCTTGTCTTAGAATGTACTCGGTAAGTTAATACTGCGTCATGTCCTATCTAATCATCTCTCCCAATACTTCTTCGGTCTACCTTTCCTGAAACCATTCATAGTGAACATCTCACACCTTTGCACTGGGGCATCCGTGCATTACCTTATCACACGCCCGAACCATCTCAATCTCGCTTCCCACGTCTTGTCCTCTACCAAAGTCACTCCCACCTTGTCTTAGATATCTTCATTTCTAAGGCTATTTCTCGTAGTATGCCACACGTCCATCGTAACATCCTCATTTCAGTCACTTTCATTTTTTGACCGTGGGAGTTATTGTTCAACTAGAGGGAAAAAAGATAGAAGTAAATGCATTTCTCAATCACCGAAAGAAAAGATAGGAGTAAATGCATTACCATGTTTTGTAGGATAATTGTGGAAGGAATCTAATTTCATTAGCAAAATTGAAATTTAATGCAATGCATAAGAGATGTCGTAAAGGGAAAAAGATTCAAATAAACACACATGTGATATGACGGATGTTAATAATGACTTGTTGTTTTGGTTGAAAACAACAAAGGCTTCCATGCATATATTGCTAGTTGGAGATAAGTTTCCTCTACAAAATTATAGAAGACGAAACAAACTGATGGATATATCATAAAGTATATGACAATATATGGTATAAGCACTTCCCACATCTTGTCCTCTACCAAAGTCACTCCCACCTTGTTTCAGATATCTTCATTTCTAAGCCTATCTCTTCTAGTATGCCACACATCCATCACAACATCCTCATTTCAACCACTTTCATCTTTTGGCTGTGAGAGTTATTGTTCAACTGGGGGTAAAAGATAGAAGTAAATGCATCTCTCAATCACCGGGAAAAAAAGATAGGAGTAAATGCATCACCACGTTTTGTAGTACAATTGTGGAAGGAATCTAATTTCGTTAGGAAAATTGAAATTTAATGAAATGCATAATAGATGTCGTAAAGGAAAAAAAGATTCAAATAAACACACGTGATGTGACGTATGTAAACAATGACTTGTTGTTTTGGTTGAAAAACAACAAAGGCTTCCCGTGCATAGCTTGCTAGTTGGAGATAAGTTTCCTCTACAAAAATGTGGAAGACGAAACAAACTGATGGAGATACCATAAAGTGTATGATAATATATAGTATAAGCGCTTCCCGCATCTTGTCCTCTTCCAGAGTCACTCCCACCTTATTTCAGATAAGCCTATCTGTTCTAGTATACCACATATCCATCACAACATTCTCATTTCAGCCACTTTCATCATTTGATCGTGAGAGTTATTGTTCAACTATAGGGAAAAAAGATAGAAGTAAATGTATCTCTCAATCACCGAACGAAAAGATTGGAGTAAATGCATCACCACGTTTTGTAGGATAATTGTGGAAGGAATCTAATTTCATTAGCAAAATTGAAATTTAATGCAATGCATAAGAGATGTTGTCTATCGGAAACAGCCTCTATACTTCTTCGAAGGTAGCGATATGGACTGCGTACATCTTACCCTCTCCAGACCCTACTTTGGGGGATACACTGGGTTTGTCGTTGTTGTTGTTGTTGCATAAAAGATGTCGTAAAGGGAAAAAAGATTAAAATAAACACACGTGATGTGGCGTATGTTAATAATGACTTGTTGTTTTGGTTGAAAAACAACAAAGGCTTCCCATGCATATCTTGCTAGTTGGAGATAAGTTTCCTCTACAAAAATGTAGAAGACGAAACAAACTGATGGATATATCATAAGTATATGACAATATATGGTATAAGCATTTCCCGCATCTTGTCCTCTACCAAAGTCACTCCCACCTTGTTTCAGATATCTTCATTTCTAAGCCTATCTCTTCTAGTATGCCACACATCCATCACAACTTCTGCCACTTTCATCTTTTGACCGTGAGAGTTATCGTTCAACTAGAGGGAAAAACGATAGAAGTAAATGCATCTCTCAATCACCGAAAAAAAAGATAGGAGTAAATGCGTCACCACGTTTTGTATCACAATTGTGGAAGGAATCTAATTTCGTTAGGAAAATTGAAATTTAATGAAATGCATAATAGATGCCGTAAAGGAAAAAAAGATATAAATAAACACACATGTGATGTGACGGATGTAAATAATGACTTCTTGTTTTGGTTGAAAACAACAAAGACTTCCCCATGCATATATAGCCAGTTGGAGATAAGTTTCCTCTACAAAAATGTAGAAGATGAAACAAACTGTTAGAGACATCATAAAATTTATGACAAAATGCGGTATAAGCACAGCCCAAATAGATGTCCAAGAGCATAAAGCCTATATACATGATATAGCCATGACTCAAATCAATATCCAAGAGCACAATTTAATTAACTATAAACTAAATTTTAAACTATAAACGAATTAACTATGCTTACCTTCTCAAAGTTGGAATCATAATAGATTTATCTAGATGAAGATCAAAGTACCAGCCCATTAATTAGAGTGAAATATATCTTAAATAGGGGCGTACACTCTACCCTCCCCAGACCTCACTTGTGGGATTTCACTGGATATGTTCTTGTTGTCGTTTCTTTATCTACCCGATCTTTGTTGTTAGAAAATTTTGAAACTATATTTAAACTTTGAAAACACACTAAAGAAGACCAAACTCACAACCAACCCCTATCATTTCTCCCCAAAATCTCAACCATAGTCCGAGAACGCCTAAGTTTATAGTTGAGCGCTTAAAGCACACTTAAGCCCTGAATCGAGGCTCAAAATGTGTGTGAGCGCTTCGCCTCGCTTAATGCGCAGTTTAATGTCATCATCAAGGTTTTAAGGCATACTTTTCCTTGCCAATGAGCCTCTTCTAAAGAGGCAATATCAAACAATTGATATTTCACTTTATTGTATTTTTTGGAGGGAGGTGATTAGGCATGACATGGAGTAGTTACAGCTTACGGAGGACATGATCTTGATAGGAAGGTGTGAACGACACGGATTAGGGTGGAGGGTTTGTGGGTAGGAATACCTCCGTAATAGTAGGAAAAAGTGCTTTGTTTGTATCTGTACATGTAGTTGCTTGTAGTCTTGTTTGTGGTGTTTTGGTCTATGATTTTTGTATGGCTAGTTTATAGTATTACTTTGTGCGTGTCTTGTTTCCTTTATTATCTAGCGGTGTAATATCTCTTTTTGTTGTTTGCTTTTATGTTTTTTGTTTGCGATAATGTTATCTATCCTAAGCCGGGAGTCTATTGAAAACAACCTCTCTACTTCATATGAGGTAGTCGTATGGACTGCGTATGCTTTACCCCTCCCAGACCCCACTTTGTGGGAATATACTGGGTATGTTGTTGTTGTTGTTGTTCTTTCTTCACATATTTTTCATACATGCTTATAATTTTTAGTGACTTAACATAAATATATTTGTATTTTTTCTCCCTTTGCGCCTTTTTCATGAAATTCCACGCTTTGTTTGCGCTAAAAGCATGAACAATAGCTTTCTATTTGATACTAAATCCAATTGTTTGTCGTCTTGATTTTGTTAGGAGTCACCGATGAACTCTGGAGGCAGGCAAGATTCAGGTCTGGTGATATGAATTTTCTTTGAATATCTGGTAACTATTTTGGCGATGAATATAGTTGACGGAAAAGTTCTGTGATGTCTTTGCTACAGCTGACACATCTCAAAATGGCAATGCTGCACATGGTTCCCAGAATGGAGGAACTGCTGCTACTCATTCGACGATTAACCAAACTATGGCTATCGTTTCAGCTCCTGGGGCTGGAGGTATTACTGGACCCGCAACCAACTTGAATATCGGTATGGATTACTGGGGTGCTGCCACTTCATCGCCTATTCCTGCAATGCATGGAAGGGTACCTGTTTCAGTTGCTGGGGGGTTGGTTACTGCTGGATCACGAGATAGCGTCCAATCACAGATGTGGATTCAGGTATCCTTTTTACGTTTCCATTTGTTAAGAAATTTCTATTCATTATTGTAATATAGCACTTTGTGAATCTGATTCTGTACATTGAATTGGGAAAACAAGTATTTTGTAGGTGGATTGACGTATGTAAATATTCTCTCTGATGTATATCCAAATAAAACACACTTGGTGCTCGTTGCCCATGGATATTTTTCACTTTTTCTGGAACATTAAAACGGAGAACTGAACGTTGTTATCATTAATGGGTTAATGTTAATGCAGCTATATTTGCCTGGGTTGTTTTACGTTAGGAAACAAAGTTGATAGAGAAAGACAGGGGCCAAGATTTCCATGAATTCGATTACGTATTTTGCTTCCGTCATCATGTGTTGAACAAAAGCAAAAAGTCTTGGTATTAAAAAATTTCCCGTTTCTACCAAAGATCCCAACATCGCAATTCCATCTTTTATCTAAATTGCGGAAATATGTTTCTAATGAGGTGTAGCCTTTGCTTTTCACACAGCGCTGAGCACCTACCGGTCTTGTATGTTTTGAAAGGGACTGCACGTATTGGCATATCACCTGATTTTTCTGAAGTCATTTCTGTCGAACTAATGTTCAGTTTTTCTTCCTTCTCAAATGAGGATATTATCTCCTTTAACTTAATGTTCAGATAGGAACATAGGAAGGTTTGGAAGACGCGAATTAGGTTAGAGGGTTAGCAGCAGATAGGTGTGCTCTGGTGTAGCCTTGCTACTAGGCGTAGGGCTTTGCACGTAGGTTGGAGTCTCTAGTTGGGAGTGTTGGGTCAGGTGGGTGCTTGCGGTTTGATAGTGTATAATACTACTTTGTGGGTGCCTTATTTCCGTTATTTCATTTTGTTTCATGTTTTATTACGACTTTACTATCTTTTTGTCCTGAGTCGGGGGTCTATCGGAAACAGTCTCTCTACTTCTTCGGAGGTGGTGTATGGACTACGTACATTTTACCCTCCGCAGACCCCCACTAGGTGGGAATACACTGGGTATGTTGTCGTTGTTGTTGTCTCTAAATGTATCAATGCATTGTCACTGATGATCTCTTCTTTTCAATCGAGTTCAGGATGAAAGGGAGCTTAAGAGGCAGAAAAGAAAGCAGTCCAACAGGGAATCTGCTCGTCGATCTAGGTTAAGAAAGCAGGTATAAATTATCCTTCAGTGATTTCCTTTGACAAATTTGATCAACCCTGACTCCACTCCGTCTTCGGGATCCAGGCAGAGTGTGATGAACTTGCGCAGCGTGCTGAAGTTTTGAAGGAAGAAAACGCTGCTCTTAGAGCTGAAGTGAATCGTATCAGGAGTGACTACGAGCATCTTCTTGCTCAGAATGCATCTCTTAAGGTATTTCTCTCTACCCTTCTTCAGTTCACTAAAATCGATCAAAAATATAAGTTGAGAACAGTACATAGTTAAGTATGAAAGATCCAAGTATAAATGTTCTTCGGTGCATAGTAGTAGTCGTAGCAAATCTATCAATAATAGCATGATTCAGAAACTCAAGGATGAAAGGTCAAAGGATAAATGTCCTTAGCTGCAGTACCGATGAACTGTATTGTAATGTTTGCTTGGTGTGTATTAGAGTTCTAAAGTACATTCGTCAAAGAATTATTCTATAAACGTTATGTGTCTACCACTCTCTAATAAAATCATATGATGCGCCTGATAAAAAGGGATAATTTTAGACGCCTCTCTCCAGGTTTGACGTCATAATACTAACGATCTTTGTAGTTTACAATATTACATTTACCTCCGTGATTTTGATTTCCTTATAACAATTCTTCTATGCTATTTATAATTAATGTGAAAAAATTGTGAGTCGACTAACTAGTCCTTTTCAATATACCTTCTTGTTTAATTAATTTTGTATACATCTTTTTTGTTTCTTAAAGTTCCTTTACAGTAAAAATGAGAAGGAAATGGTAGAAAATTGATTGAAAATGATCCTCAAATGACTCTAGAAAGGTTTCTCTTTTTTCCGACTTCTCTTGTTTCTGTCATGTTCTTATAAAATTGCATCACATCACAACTTTTATAGAAGATCATGATAATTTATAAAATGTTAGGACGGTGATGAGCTTAAATGGAGCGACTTGGCCAGTGAAGATTCATTTATCCAGACGCCAACTTGTTTGGGATTGAGATGTAGTTGTTATAGGGTTCTTTTTTTAATGCTACGAGTGACTCGGATTTGATTTTGCAGGAGAGACTTGGGGAAGTTCCAGGGGAAGAAGTTCCGAGAACTGGTCAAGATGACCATCATTCTTCACAAACCGAGTCTCATCAGGGTGATCAATGATGTTCTAGCTGTGCATTAATGTGGATCGATGATTAGGAGTTTAACCTAACATACTTTGTAATAGAAAGAGTTTAATTTCCATATTGAGGTACGTAGTTTATAAGTCGCGAAAAGCTCACCTTTTAGTATCAGGATCTGTATTATGCCTGACGCTGTCCATCATTTCTCTGTCGAGTCAATCTTTTGTGGTAGATAAACCTTGATGATATGTAGAGAATGTGATCGTCGTATTAGTTTGTTTCCAGCAGGGAGGTGTTCCTAATTTTTCTCGAACTTGTATTTACCAAATGTTGTCGATGAGTTTGCCGCACTGAAAAACTTTGAGTACCTTATCCAATCGATGATCCGAGGGGTTCTGGCTTTGGTTACAAGAAGTGGGCTTCTTTGCTCGCTTGCAGTGTTGTTGTAGGATTGAGTAAGGTGACGAAGGTGAAGAAAGTTTCTTTGCTATGCTCCATAGATGGCTGTACGATTAATGTGGATTTTGGTTGTATTTGAATTCATCTTCGCGTTAGGTACAACGATATTAACAAGTATTGATACAATCTATTTAGTGATTATGATGATATGAAATGAGTTCAAATGAAGAAGTGCAGGTTCATATGGTCGATCCCAAATTATTTGTTTTGGGATTGAGGCTAGTTGTTGCTGCTGATGTATTTCAAACCTTTTTAAAGTATGTTTCTTTGCTTTTATGTTTTTCGTTTGTTTTACTGTTATCTGTCCTGAGTCGGGGTTTATCGGAAACAACCTCTCTACTTCATCTGGTATGGACTACGTAAACTTTACCTCCCCCGCCCCCTCTAGACACCACTTTTTGGGAATACATTGGGTATATTGCTGTTTTATTATGTTTCAATTCCCCCCTCCATTGGAATATTTTTTCTGCATTTTTATTTCCTTGTTTGTATTATATCTTCAAAGTTGTCTCTATGTTTTACTCGAGTTGGGGGGGTTTGTCGAAAACATCATCTCTACTTTCATAGGGTATTGGTAAGAGGTTTGCATGCACACCACCCTCCACATGCCTCACTGGGGGGATTTGTCGAAAACATCATCTCTACTTTCATAGGGTATTGGTAAGAGGTTTGCATGCACACCACCCTCCTCATGCATCACTTGTGGGATTACATGTGGTGTTTGTTTGTTACTGACATAAAGCTGTAATTGTAGTAGTTAGAGATTTTTTTGGCGACTTCAGTCGGGAGGGATAAAAGAGAGATGCTTTTTATCAGTCAAATGATAGATATCTCCCCCTGCTCTCACGGTTTGCAAACAATCCCGACAAAAGAGAGATGCTTTTTATCAGTCAAATGATAGATATCTCCCCTGCTCTCACGGTTTGCAAACAATCCCTCTACTTTCACAAGGTAGGCATTGGTAAGAGGTTCGCACACACACCACCCTCCACAAGCCTCACTCGTGGGATCACATGTGGCGTTTGTTTGTTTGTTTGTTGTTGACATAAAACAGTAATAGTAGAGCATAGAGATTTGAGGATTTAAAAAAACTCAACCAGCAATTCCAGTAAATTAGAAGCGCCTCAGAGTGATTTTGGACTCAAACAATAGACTAAAACGGCAGAAACTACAAAAATTGTACCTCTAAAAGAGAAGTAAAAGAATAATTTGAATTGATTGTGTAATTAGACTAATTGAGTAAACAAAATTTCATACTCGATTTCATAGATTACATACATAATTACGTGGAAAATCACCGTATTCAGATGAAAGTCATGTACGCCTTGGAGGGAGATCTTTCATAGTAAAGTTTTTAAGGGAACTGAAATGAACCTCCAATTTCAGTGTTACCTGCAGGGGGGTTAATAGCAACCCAAAGTAGGGAAATTGTAATGGCAATGAGTCCGGACCACACGAACACAATGGTTGGTGTTCTTCCGCGTCTCCCCATGAGTCCTTTCGCGAAAGGATAGAGGTGAGCCAACACCCAAAAGCTGAAGAAAACGCCACCTAGCAACCGGCTCCATTGTGGTATCGTGCTGTATATAGTCCTGCTGAAGCCAACTGCTATCGCGACTAAGTTAACCATCATGATTGTTATAGGTGGAATCATCAACGATGTCCATTTGATGACGTAGAGATCAGCAAACTCATCGTCATTGTCATCACCGGAAGATTTTGTTGTCAGAGTGAATGAAATCTCAATCCCAGCAACAACTTTTAGCAGACCTTGAAGTACAGCAGCAAGATGTGCACTTGTGCCTCCTATTAACCAAAACTGTTCATTCCGCCACCATTCTTCTAAGTTGATGCCAGACCATTTGATCTCGAGCAGAGCGAGCATACAGAGAGTTAAACTGATGACAAGAAGGTACACGAGAAATGTGACATTAAGGCTCTGCACGATGAATTGGCCGGAGAAAAGTGAGAGTGCAGGGAGGAAACAGTAGACAATGAGGAATATTGAAGTGAAAGGGTAAATGCCAACGTTGAGGTAAGCAATGCGTTGTAGAATCTTCATCTTTGGACTTGCTAGAAAGGCGTTGTTGCGCGAGAAGAAGATCTCAACGGAACCAGTAGCCCATCGTAGGACTTGATGAAGCCTATCAGTAAGATTGATTGGTGCAGTGCCGCGAAATGCATCTCTTTTTGTCACACAGTATATCGATTTCCAACCTCTATTGTGCATCCGGTATCCTGTTACCACATCTTCAGTAACTGATCCGTAGATCCATCCAACACGATTGCCCCATTCAGTTTTGTCTTCGTACCAACACGATATGACACTGACAGCTTCAGCAACAGTGGAAGCATCAAGAAGTTCTCTTGGAATAGTTAGTGCACCGGGTGGTCGGCCATGTTTTACAGCAGGGTGATCAGCGAGCGGTCTACCTTGGAACTCGGCTACTGGGATTGAATCTATGAGGACACTAGAGTTGCCGAATCTTTTAGGAAACAAAGCGAGATCCATTTCTTCATCATCAATGTCTCCCATTCTAAGTCCCCTCGTTTCATCAGCAACAATGGACTTACTCTTGCCCCGCCCAAAGCAACAACTGCAGCAACCAGGGTGGCGATCCTTTGCTCGTGGAGGGTCAAACCCGTAAAGAGCAGTTCTGCGGAAGAGGCAACCAGTGCCTACATAAACTGGACCTTGAAGTCCGTCCAGTGCACGCATGTTCACATCAAAGAAAACAGTATTGTGATTTGCATAACGATCAGAAGGATCAATACCCTCAAACCGCTGAGGAAACTGGACATAACAAATGCGATCTCCACCCCGGTCCATCATAAAACACATGCCTTCCCTTATTGCCTCCGAGTTGTAGATGTAGTGATCGCAGTCGAGGTTTAGAATAAAAGCGCCATTGGACATGATGGCTGACGCCCGGACCAATGCATTCATAGCTCCAGCCTTCTTGTTGTGATCATAGCCAGGACGCTTCTCGCGAGAAACATATACAAGCATAGGGAGACGAATATCAACTTCTGTAAAATCAACCATACTTCCATCAGCTGTCGCGCCATGCAAGACTTCGTCACTTGGAGGTTTTAACATCACCTATAGTTCATATGAAACCAAAATGTAAAAGCAATCTAATAATTGTGGGCAAAGACATGAAAGGGCAGCCCGGTGCACTAAGCTCCCGCTATGCACAGGGTCCGGAGAAGGGTCCCACCACAAGGGTGTGTATTGTACGCAACCTTGCCTTGCATTTCTGCTAGAGGCTGTTTCCAAGACTTGAACCCGTGATCTCCTGGTCACATTACAACAACTTTACCAGTTACTCCAAGGCTCCCCTTCAAGACATGGAAGAAAAAAAAAAACTGACAACCCGCCAAAAGATCTTTACCCGTGCTGAGGGCAGCCCCCCAGCACTAAAGTTCCCGCTGTGCAGGGTCCAGGGAAGGGCCGGACCATAAGGGTCTATTGTACTCAGCCTTACCCTGCATTTCTGCAAAAGGCTATTTACACAGCTTGAAGCCGTGACCTCCTAGTCACACGGCAACAACTTTACCAGTTACCCCAACGCTCTCCTTCATCTTTACCTGTGTTGTTAAACATGAATAATCAATACCTGTATGATTCCGGCATGATCACCCCGAGAGTGCTCAGGAGCAGCTACCATCCAAGTTCCAGGCCAGTAAGTTCCATCTGCCATCCAAGTGGCCTTAGTTATCTTGATAGGTTCCAAAGGTTCATCTCCACCTCTCTCTCTTTGAAGCTTCAAAGCCTTTATTTCCTCACGGGCGTTGTAGGCATCAGAACGCCTGCGAATAGAATCAGGAAGACCATTGATTCGAACCTTAAATTCATCATACTCACGCTTCACACGCCTACGATCCTTGACAAAATCTTGGCGTACTTTGTTCTTGTAAGGATCTTTCTTCAAGCTGAAGTAACTCTCCGGGTTCCTCGGTTCAATAACATGTTTACGACAGAACGGGACCCAAATGTTGGCAAAACTTGCAGCTTCTGCCATTGCTTCAAATGTCAAAAGAGCACCTCCATCATCAGATACATAGCAAGAAAGTTTTTCGACAGGGTACTCGGCAGCAAGAATAGATAGTATTGTGTTTGCTGTAACGAGTGGCGGCTCTTTCTCTGGATCAGCTGTCGAAACAAATACATCCATTCCTGGAAGATCAGATTTTCCGGTAGGATTGGTTGAGGTCGGAGTTTCAAACTTTTCTTTTAAGACAGAAAGATCGGTAGCACGATTGACTGGACATAACTTTGGAAGCTGATCAAGCAGCCATGAAATTGCAAACCAAATCTCACAGATTATGGACATATACCACAGCCATATAGCATCATTATTTGGATGGCTGACCCTCCATTGAAGAAATAATCCAAGTACAACGACACGAATTAAGATCAAAAGCCTGTAAAATGAAAGATATGTCACGTCAGCTTCTTCGTCTGTTTACTTCTTTATATTTTGAATTTTGTTAGTGAGAATTCAGACTCCACTACTGCACGCTAAGCCTTAAGAAACTAAATTTACAGCGCGCTAAAAATGGCTTAGACGGGTAATGGCAGTAGATGGTGCTATCAAATTTGGGATTACGAAAAACACATCAAACAGAAGTTGCCAAGCTAAATGATATATCCCCTACAAGGTATAGTATATAGGGTGTTTGTTATAGAGAGGTTTAGAAGACAAAACATAGTTGTTGAAAACTACTTGGAACAGGAAAATTACCGGTATGGGCTGAGAACTGCAGCAGGTATGTTCAGCTTACGCGTAAGTGGCCTCCAAGGCTTGTTGAAAAGTTCAGAATGCTCACCGATATTATCATCTTCATCGTTTCCAAATACTTCATCCTTTGGCCATATAGCATTCCCATATCCATAAGTCCCTTTCGTCTCAAATAACCACCTATTATGATCAAAATCCCCAGTTTGACTCCTCATCAACCCTGTTTCGTTCCTTATTATGGCCGACTTATTAGCTGATCGCATCACTGACAACCTCCTTTCACTTTTCGACATCCCAACATTTGAAGTCAATGACAAAGGTTGTCTAGAGGGATCGACAGCATTCTCAGCCAAATCAGTGTTCTTGTAAGTCTCTTTACAACCGGGACAAATCCCATCTCCGGTTTTGACAGCATCAATATAACAATCGCGACAGATTTTGAAGTCACATTCACAAGGAAGGATATCTTCACCCCTCCCATCACTCATGACTTTTCCATCGCAACCTTGTACAGCACAAGATGAACCTTTAGTACCAACCATCTGAGGATGGTTGGCTTCCGAGTCAATCACCTTATCCATCAAATGTGCACGAGTAGCACTGTTATATCCACCGCTAAACAAGGAATTCGACACATACTGCTCTTCAACCCTCTGCGAAATGGTAGGATCAAAAGGTTGATTATCAGGTGTAGGAGGCATATGCACCGTGTAGTTTGCAAACTCTATACCGCTTATCTCACTATCCAAGGAGTCCCTAGACAAGTTCACATAGCGACCGGATGAAGTCCTCCTTGCAAAGGTCACGCCCGGAGGCTTACCTTTTTGTGAGTCTGAAGGTTTGAAGGATCTTCCATCCATTTCGCCACAAAAATTAAGCAGCAAAATCTCTCCAGAACCTGAAACTGCACAAAGCCAATGAAGCAAACAGAAAATTTTAGCTAGCTGTAAGTATACACAATTAACAACACATCTGAACATCTGAAAGACTCATGTTAGGGGTAAGGCTGTGTACACGCCACCGAGTATGTCGTTGCAGAACAGTGAAAAAGGTCAGCCTGGTGCACTAAAGCTCCCTGCTATGCGCAGGGTCCGGGGAAAGACCCCACCACAAGGGTGTATTGTATGCAGCCTTACCTTGCATTTCTGCCAGAGGTTGTTTCTAATACTTGAACCTGTGACCTCTGGTCACATGACAACAACTTTACCAGTTCCTGGTCACATGTGAACAGTGACAACAACAAAATTATGACAGTGAAAAATGTTGGCAGACACGTGTCGGATCCTCCAAAGATGCAGTACAACTTTTGGAGGCTCAGACACCCATCCGTCCATATTTTTGAAGAGTCCGAGCAGCATAGATATAAAACACAAAATAAAAAGTACATAATCACACATAGGAAAAGTACCTAAAGCCTTGATGAGTTACACAACAAGAACAAAGGATCAAGATTTCTTTTCCTACACCATATTCAAATGCTTACTTCCAATACAAATCAATTGATATACATTTCAACTATATTTTGATATACTAAGTGGAGAGATATATGACCTCCACTCCTTGTCCAAAAACTATATAAATAATTCCAACAAAATCTTATACTATACTTACAATAATACTAAATAATCTACCAACCAAAAGGTGTGTAAAGAAACATTCAAAGCAAATGACAGACAGCAACAACAAACAAACAGAGGCGGAGCCAGAATTTTCACTTAGTGGGTTCAGACGTAAATATACATACTAGTCGAGGGGGTTCAACATCTGCTATATATATATATATACATAAAAATATTTTTGACCATATAAAAATAGTATAATTTTCCGACGAAATTCAATGTGGTTCCGCCACTGACAACAATTACCACAAGCAGATTTTAAGGAGGATAATACGTAGGCAGGCCTTACCTCATACGTTAAAGAGATATTGAGACCGTTTTCAATAAACAATGCAAATGCTAATTAAAAATTCAAGATTCTCAACAACATGCATACATGTACACAAACATCACAAATTACAACTTTAAAAAAAAAAAAAGAAATCATGGGTCCCATTAAAAAATGTTACAACTAGACTAATTCTATAATTATTATCCAATAAAATTAACTGTTCTTAATTAAATAATTAGGAATCTAAAATATTACAAAACACCCTTCAACCATTTTCCTCTCTTTCTTTTTCTATTTCAATGTTTCTTCTCAAGTCTCAAATATTGAAAAAGATTATAAAGTCTTTTTTAGACTTGGTATTATCAGTTAAAAAAAAAAAAAAAAAGGGTTAATTGTCAAGCAGTTACCAACCTCAAAAAAATAAATGAGAAAGATTCAACTTTTGACATGGTACTCATTCCAAAATAATTATCACGTTTCGAGTATCGAGAGTAAATTTGACTAAAAAGCTAAACTAAATTATAAATTAACTCAATTTTTCAAAATAAAATTTGGATAATATTCAATATATATATATATGAAAAGTATTGTAACTTGCAATTTTTTTCATATCAATATGATGAAAAAATACATCTCAAAATACTAATCATCCTTCATACTGCTCGACTCTCAAAAAGAAACTATGACAAGTAAAAAGGAACGGAAAAAGTATATATATAAAGTGATTATTAGCAATTACCAACCTTATTACAACAACATACGCAATATAATATCACAATTTAAAGACTAAATTTTTTGACACCTTCAAATATAGTAGTACCATATAGCAGCTGGCTATATGTATGATATCAAAAAAAAATAAAAAAATATTATCAAAAGTATTCAAAGGTTTCAAGAACTCTTATATATATATATGGAAAATAACTGTGAATAAATGAGTCTCCTTTTTATGACATGAAGAGAACACGTTTTCCTATTTTGGTTGCTTAACAATTTCAATAAATCAAATTGATGATTATATAAAGTGAAGTTTTGCATGATAATTTAACTGAAGAAATCAAATTATATTTTATTATATATTTTAAGTAATAATCAAAATAAACATGAAAATTATGGTACTCTAAGTAACGATACGGTGTTACTTGTCTGATATGCTAAAAATAATTGTTAGATTTTATTTATCCAGTTTAGTAAAAAAAACAAGACGTAATTTAGCACTTTTCACGTCTATTTTACCATTGTTATTAACTAAGTCATTACATTTTTGTAACACATTAAATTTATGATATTTAAAAGGTGATATAATAAATATTACCATTTTATTTATTGCTTTTTAGGAAATGCATCAAGTCAGTTTTTGACAAATAAACATGGACGAAAGTGGTAGAAAATGAAGATTTGATAGAAATGTTCTTTTTAACATTAAGTATAAAGTTATTATTACTATTAAGAGTTTACTAAGGAATTTAATGGCTATTAAAGATGTTCATATGAAGCTTTTACTTTCTTGACATTTCTGATTCACTGTTTTGTATTTTTAGTAAGTTATTTAATATTCGACATATATATTGAATCGTATCCATAATATGTGCAGAAAAAGAAATGATCATTCTTTTTGAAACGAACAGAATAAATCAAAAATAAAATAAAGACAAAAAAAATAAGATTTAAGATGAAACATAATTAAAAATAAAAATCGAAAACTAGATTACGTTTACAAGTTCAACATGCGGTCAATAACATAACAATATCCACAAAACCATCTATAGAATTACAACGGACTGTATTAATCATCTTTATTCTTATCTAATTTTGTATATTTGTATTTCTACATATTTCTAGTTACTTATTTTTTGTATACATAACGTAGTTAAATTTAAATCCAATTTTAAAGTATTTGAAAGTGTAAAAAAGAATATATTGTTAGCGTATAAAAATAAATTAGATTAGTGATTTGTGTGTCTTAAAAGATGATGCATCAGCATCAAGCTTATCTGAATTCAGTCTTTTAATGTAAGATATAAATTTATATGTGAAAATTTATTAAATTTTCAATAAATATAAAATTTGAACCAATAATTTTAAAAGTGAATCTTAACAATTTGAATTCATGAAAATTTCAAATTTTGAATTTATATTTGTAAGTAAAATATATATAGTTATGGCAAAAGCTCAAACTCATGTATAATTCATGAATATAACAATTGTATTAATTTTAGGGTCAATATATGCACACATTTATAATCCATAAATGTTACTCCCTCCGTCCTAAATTTCCTAATTTGATGTCCCATTTTATTTGTCTTTTTTCATTAATCAAGACAAGACAAATTTTTTTCTATGTTTTACCCTTTGCATTAATTATTTTTTTCTTCTAATTAAATTCTAAACATCATTTAATAGGGTTATTACGGTAAACTAGACATATTATTAATTATTTTTCTTAATCAATGTGTCATTTCAATTTGAAACGACTAATTTGAGACGGAGGGAGTATCAACAAATTAATGTCAAAGTCCCACACGCTAAAACCAAACATTCCCTTTACTTGTTCCATTAATTTGGTCATGAAAACTACATGTATGGCACGGTTCATTCCAACTTTCCTCGGCGAAAACTATAAATATTATTTATATATGGTTAATTTTACTTTTTTTTTTTTTTTTACGTATATTCAGTAGTGGAGTCAGGATTTTTGTTAAGAGAGTTCAGAAGTAAATATACGAACTAATTAAAGGGAGATCAATATCTACTGTATATATATAAAAAATAATTTTAACTATGTATAAATAGTATAATTTTTCGCCGAAGGGGTTTCAGATGAACCGCCTCGGCCAAGTGTAGACCCGCCTCTGTGTATAATTTTGTATATTTACTTTTTTCGATTTTAATCCTCCGTAGTAAAAATTCTAGCTCCCCCACTACCTCCTCCCCACCACCTCCTCAGCGTTAAAGTCCCACATCGGGAAAAAAATTGGCTAATTGGTCTTCTTACATGAATTTGAATAATCTTTTTCACCCCGAAACAGATGTAGATCATTGTCGATAAGTTCAAGAAAATTCAATAACTTTTGTTCAATGTAATTGTGAATTCAGTTACTACTCTATTATATATTGACTTCAAATCGATATTAACACCTATAAACTTCAAATCATGATCTGTCCTTGTTTGCTCCCGAGAATATGTGCTTGAATATATGCGAAAAAGAATCGGAAAATATTTTTTTTTTATTTTTAGGTCAATTAAATATGATTTTGACTATTATTTTCAAGTATGACTAAGTGATCCAACTCACATTAAGCTTAGTCCTCCTAACATGTTATAATATGGTAAATGACATTGATAGTATAGACAAAATCCTACGCTGTTAATTTTAATAACTATCCATTAAACTTAAATCTAAGAGGCAAAAATATAATTAACAAATTAAAATGCTAAATTTGTAGCAACAAAGCTCTTGTAGCTCAGTTGGTTAGAGCACCCGTTTAGTAAGCGGGAGGTCTTGAGTTCGACTCTCAACAAGAGCAAATTTTAATACAATGGAAGTGTATTGGTCTTTCGTTCCGTCATATTCCTAATAACTTATCCAAATTTTAATACAATGGAAGTGTATTGGTCTTTCGTTCCGTCATATTCCTAATAACTTATCCAATTACAACGTATTAACCGCTAATGCACCTCATCAAATCTGAGGGTAGTATTTTATCATGGTGTCGGATCCTAAGGTTTTATGGATTCCTTCTTTGTTACCGGGGTCGACCCCTAAGCCATAATGTCTCAAAACGAGGAGCGTTCAGCCACTTGACTCCTTCTTTGTTACCGGGGTCGACCCCTAAGCCATAATGTCTCAAAACGAGGAGCGTTCAGCCACTTGACTGTAAGTAGAGGAGGCCATAGAGAAAGTTTTTTTTATTCCTTTGTTTCGAACTTCGTGAAGAACTCCATTCTATCTCTCCCTCGTTACGAACAAAAAAGTGGAATGAAATCCCAGTTATACACTCCCTTCGTTCTACGAACCCTTGTTGATTCTGAACTTCGTTCGCGAAGGAACCGGACTTTTGACGGGCCAGCCCTTTTTTATGCGCCGCTTTACCCTGAAAGGAAAATGAGCTTTGCTCCTCTGGATTTAATAATAATCTACATTCGAATTTTTTGCCCTTCCTCTTTAGACAAATTCGTCTTTTTACTATTTTTTAATTATTTTTAATGATATTAAATATAGTATAATAAGAAAAAATAAAAACTTTTTCTAATAAAAATAGGACACTTTTTCCATCATCCAAATAAAATTTGATATAAATCTTTCCTGAGAAGGTTTTCTATTATGGTTAATTCTTACGTTTATATTAATATTTTTCGGGTGTTTTTTTTGTGACGTGTTGGGTAGTCCAAAAACAGGTACAAAATCCTTCTTCACTTAGTAAAAAAAATTAGGCAAAAAGCGTTTTAAAAAAGACAAAAAAAAATTCTACTGAAAGTTCAACTCCTATGCTTATTGGACTCTTCTAAATCAATTGATGTCATTTACTACCTTTTAATTAAATTATTATATAATTTTTTACCTTGTATTTAGGACTTTAAATCAACTAAAACTCTATTTAAAATTAGTGATTATTTCCTTTTATATTTAGAACTTTAGATAAATTATTTAAAATTACACCTAATTATTTAACTTGTTTGACGACTCAATTTTTTTCATCGCTCTTCAGCTAGCAACATACCCTCCTCCCTCTCCGATAACCTCAAATATTGTTCTCTTGAACTTTGTAAGTTTTAAATACCTAAATATATGTTATTATTTTTTTGGATGTATACTATTATTCTTGGCTATTGTATAGCTTTGCTGATCAGAAATTCAAAAGATTTTATTGTCATGCATTTTGATCAACTCAATGTAAGTGTAAAGAAACTTGATAAACATATTTTATTGAATCAGGTGAAAAGATGACACCACAAAAAATATTTACAATCTTAACATCTTTATTCAATTCATCTTTTTACTCCAAAAAATATGATATTTTATAAAAAAAAAATTATTTATTCCACCACAAATTCTTATGAGTATTTGATATGTCTTTTCTGATTCAATTATGCTCAGTGAAGGTTCGATCCTGGGTACAGAGAAAATTCTGTTGGGAGCGCTTCCCCCAAATGGGGCCCTACGCGGCGCGAATCCGGATTAGTCGGGCTCCAATGGGGGTATCGGACACCGGATGGGAAACAAAGATAAAAATTAATATGGTGAAGAAAGACTCATAAAGTTGTACTTGACTTTGTTCAAGCAAGGACAACAAATTCTTTCACTTAACTATATTGAGACGTTGGTGAGCAACTTGTGGTAGTTATGATCCAATCTATTCATTAACTTAATTATTTTAACCTATTTAAATGTAATTCAGCACGCTCACTATTTCATACGTATTGTAAATTACAGGATATGGAGATGTGCCGACCAATAACGAGAAGGTCCTTTTGCAAGTTGTGACAAAACAACTGATCTCAATGACAATCGATGAAAATAGCTTCGATTTTCATTTCTATTCAAATGGGGTATTCAGTGGATCATGTTGTATTTTGGTTTAACTATGTTATTGCATCAATAGGATACGGTGCTACAAATAATAGTACAAAATATTGAATTATAAAAAAATTTTCAAGCAGTGAATAAGCTGAAAATAGATATATACACATAAAAAAGAAATGTTGATCACAAAAAAGGTATTTGTGGACTTGCCATAGACCTTTTTATTCCACTGCCTAAAAGAACTGTAAGTATTGAACCTTTTTGTTTTCTTCCATAGTGACTTTTAGTTTGTTACCATATGCTTTATCATAATATTTTTGTTAGGTTATTGTTGAGTTTATTTCACGTAATCCTATTAAATTATTATACTGATATAATATACTTTATTTTTTGTTTACTTGAAATTAGAATACTTCTTTTTCAA
Source organism: Capsicum annuum (assembly GCF_002878395.1). Lineage (NCBI taxonomy): Eukaryota > Viridiplantae > Streptophyta > Magnoliopsida > Solanales > Solanaceae > Capsicum > Capsicum annuum. The sequence goes on along the minus strand of NC_061111.1, from coordinate 251,257,087 downwards.
AGAAAATGACCGGGCCTTTTTATTTTCTTAATTTCATCAGAATTTTTAGGTTGTCATATTTGTTTTATCATAACGCTTTTTGTTTTTGTTAAATTTGTTAATTTGAAAAATTTGGAGATAATTTGTCATTTTATATTTGTTTGGTACTTGCTGTTAAACACTGTTAATTTATTAATATTTTAATGACATAATTATAAGGTGATGTTTTGTGGAGAAATTTTGACTTTTTGAGAAAATCGCCACTTAATTTTGAAAAAGAATTAAGAAACCTTTAGACAGTTACTTCAAACAATTCAAAATAGAAAAATCGTTTTAAATTAGAGATTCTAGATAAGCAATTCCTATTAATGTTTTAGAAAAGTGTTAGGCACCTAAAACATCCACTAACTTACGGTTATCCGGACTGTTTGAAAATCGTCTTTGATTAACCTTAAAAAAGTTGATTTTTAAAAAGAAAAGAAATTTTAGAGATATTTTGGTGTTTATGCAAAACCAGCTTTTAGCGACTTCACTAGGGATTTAACTAGGTTAACAAGACACATAAGGCAAACAAGCGTAAAGAAAAAAGGAAAGGGGAGAAAGTAAGGGATTTAGGCTATTGGTCCCAAATCAATGAGACTTGTCCTAGTCTAGTTGGGCTTTCGTGCCATTTCACCTGGCCTAATCTAATTTTTGATCCTTTGGCTCGAATCTTGCTCCACCTGTATTAAATACAACCTTGGCTTTGTAGCCCGAATAAACGAATGAACAAATAAATAAACAAAATAAATAAAGACAATGATACTTGAGTAAATAAAACAACTAATGAGACTTTTGAGTCTCTTAGCCGCTTCAAACGTAGGACTTTAATCCATTTTCCTTCTTCGTTCGACTCTCGTATCCATACGCCAAACGATGGGATTTTGGACCTTCTTTTGGGCTTAGTTCAACGAGGTGAACCTCACGGGCCCATTTATGAAGGGGGGTGCATGCAAGGAAAGAAATGAAGAAATTAGAATACGTCCAAGATTTTAACAATTAATAAGCTATAGCATTCATGCTTCATTCAAATACATTCACACATAGGTAAAAATTCCACAGGAGCAAAAGTCTATAAAGTTTGAAGAAAATGTTCATAATCAATTAAAGAAATTTCAACTATAGGAGGAAATAAAGCTTCAAAAAGAAATTCTTATGGTTTTTAGCAAAATAAAGAAAAACAATTTATCACTTTAATGCCACAAAAGGACACAATTAAGCATGTCACAAAAAAGAGTTACAACTCCTGGATCATACTACATGAACCATGGATCACAAGCAACATTCAAATTCCAGAATGCCAAACATACAAAATTAAAGACTTAATCACTTTAGGCGAGGAATACGATAGCTGAAACTTCAAGAAAAGTAAAGACTTCATCACTTTAGGCGAGGAATACGATAGCTGAAACTTCAAGAAAAGTAAGGCTGAAATCTTAATGCCTTCGTTACCACTGGGTTAACAAACAAATGAGATTCAAACACTACATAAACCCAATTTTAGGTAATTTAATCATGAGACAAGATGCCACAACTTAAAAAAAATACTGTTAAGCGAAATCCAAAGCACGAAACTTTAACCATAAAATCAAGTATAACGAGATACCAGCAACCCAAAACTACTAATCAAGAGTCGAAGTATGAAACTTTAATGACGGAACCAATCTATAACAAGATACTAGCAACCCGAACTACTAAAAATCAAAATATGACACTTTAGTATGAAATCAGCTATAACGGGGTACTAGTAGCCCGAATCAAAATCAAAGCATGCAACTTTACTACGGAAATAGCTACAACCACATGCCATTAGCCCGAAACTATTTAACAGACTCAAAGCAAGAGACTTTAATCCATGAAGCCAACCATGACAACATTTAAGCAGCCCGAAACGACCAAACAAAATCAAACTTTAGCCACGAAACTAGCCTTAACAGGATACCAGTAACTCAAAACAAAATCAAAAGCATGAAACTTTAAACGACGAAATCAGCCTTACAAGATACCCAGCAACTCAAAACAGAATCGGAGAACATGAAACCTTAACATAAAGTCAGCTATACAAACCTTAAGCAGTTCACAAAAATGAGAGTATTAAATCGGACATCTATCAACGGCTACCTACGGCTATCAAAGCCATCTACCAGCAATCAATGTTACTCAAGATTTGCTCACAACTAAAGAAGGTCCAGATGAAGCAGAGGCAATCAAAATCTAAAATGGAGTAGGATATTACCTCTTAGGGAGCAGCAAAACGGAATAAACGGACTGAATTCGGGATCCACCACCACCAGCAATCAGTGATATCAACTCGAAAGTCTTCGATTAATCGGCCAATTTTCAAAAGAAGAAAGAAAAGACAACTTTTTATTGTGAAAGAAAACTCTTAGCCCTCAGAAATTTTCCCATCTTCTTTCTTTCCAAAGAAATTTTCTCTAACCAAAGTTTTCCCGAACCCCTTTTTCCAACCCCTTTTTCTGCTCTCAAGAGAGCTATTTATAGATGATGAAATGGGGTTCGTTTAGGGCTTCAACGAGGATAATCTTGGTATTTGCCCAAAAAGGGGAATTCAAAATTTGAACTCCGGATAAGGTTTTTCATCACCGACCTCCCAAATTTTGGATTTTTGCTCAACAGATTTCAAAGAAAAACCAATAGAAAATGGGGGAGATGGAATAAACCCCCCCCCCCCCCCAACCAAACCAATAAAAATTGCCCAAATATGTACTAAATTTGTACCTTCATCCCGAGATTCGCGGATTTGAACGTTGGAAGAGCTAACTAAGCAATCTTCTAGAAGCTTCTCGACCTTTCTTCACATAAAATCCGTGGGATGCGTGGAGGAGGGTCAGGTCAGACGGATTTCATGGTTTTCGGGTTGAGTTCGATCGGATTTGGGTTGTGATGGGTCGATTTGGACGGATTTTGGTTATTGAGTTGAGAGTTTTTTGTCGATGGTTGGAATGTACGCGTATTGTACTGCTGTTTGTGAAGAAGAAAAGGGGATATGGGAATGGGCCGGGTCAACTAATTTTAAAGTGGGCTTGTGTTGTTGTGGTGTTATTGCTAAACGGGTCAAGGGAATAAATGGAGATTGGGCCTGGTCAATGCTTTTTGGGCCACTGTTGTTGAAATGGGCTGTTGATTATTTAAGGGGAATGGGCTGGTGATTTGGCAGAAACAAGAGGAAATTGGGCTTGGGTTGGTTTTGTGTTGGGAATTAGGGATTCATAAAGGGACAAATTCGGCTAGGGCTATTTATTAAATAGCGTATTGATAGGATTTTGAGATTATTTAAGACATAACCCAATTAGGATTAGGTTTAAGCTATCTAATAAATAGACTATTGATGGAAGTTCAGTCAATTGTGTTTAAATTTTGACCTAATTGAAGATTAATCGGCCACTTGTGTTGCAATTGTAGCGAAATCAACTTCGATTAAGTCTAATTTAACAAATTAACCAAATTGAATCAAGATTTGAAACGAATTTAGCAACTAGTTTAATCCTGAGCTTCTTTGATTTGATAAAATCAAGTAAACATTTCTCCAAATAAACTATTTTTGAAATAGATCATTTTTAAATCAAGATTTCAATTATTATATTTATTTTCACAATAATCTTTAATTAAATTCAATATTCCATGGAATAAACATTTAAGTAATCAAATTGTATAATATCGCATAATTGAACACGATAATATATAATTGCTACTTAAAGTGACAAAATCACGTACAAATATGCTTTTCAAAACTCTTATTTGGATGAAATAAATATTTCAATTTTATTAAAAATCGAAGAAACTCAGGATTAAATTTAGCCGTGGAGGGCAAAAATTAGGTGTCAACAGGTGATATAGTAAAATTATTCTTATATTTATTATTTTGTAAGAAATGTGTCAAGTCAAACATCGACAAGTAAATATGAATGGAGAAAATAACTAAAGATAATTAATTTATTAAAATTACTTTTAATTTTTTTGAATGAATAAACTTTTAAGAGATACGTTCAAATTAAAAACAATGACAATAGTGAAATTAAGTACTCCACATGCCGTATTTTATTTGTTTTGAGTAAATTCGATATCATAAAGTTCATAAACTTTGAATCTTTATTTTATTTCATATTCCTTTTTTTAAAAAAAATTTGTTCTTCTTTATTGATTTTTATTGTACGAGAAACTCTTTTATGTGTTTTGTTTGTATGTATACAATGCATATTATCAGATGATTATGTATATAGGTAGTACTAGACTATCGATCAATTGCTTTATGCATATGGAAATTGAAGAACGACAAAATTAGGCTATCGGTCAGTTGCTTTGTGCATATGAAAATTGAAAAGATCTACAAAATACGGTCAAAGTGCATGTATTTATTTATTCATGCATTATCCATTGTCTTTCTATTTTCCTAAGTAGAACCAACCTATGAATATTGTTTGCTTGTAATTTGAGGTAAGTTTTCTAAGTTGAAATAAATGAAACCGAAATTCTAATCTAAGCCATAAAAAGACTGCAATAAGATGTCTTTTTTCTATTTTTACTCAAAAATTTATTATTTAATTATTCTCATAAAACTAAAGACTTTTATACCAACTCAAATCTAATTATTGAAAAGTTGCCTCAAATTAGTATATGTGTAATATTATTTGTGATGCAATTTATCTTTGTATAGATTTAGGACTTTTCAAAATTTCTCTCTTTAATCATAGATACTATCAATATTTTAATTGGTAAAAAAGTTCTAAACCTAAACTACTTCTATGGCAATTTTGAAAAAACGAGTTAAACCTAAATAAAGAGATCTATAAAGTAATAATTTATACTTAAAGGTATTTTAATGTTTTTTATTTAGACTCTTTCTAATAATAATTGGATGAAAATGGTAAAAAGGCTTCGTCTATTGTGGAGTTTTCTTAATGAAGGGTAAAAAAATTAAATTATTTTTCTAGGATCCGAAAAAATTACATAGATATCAATTCAAATCGATGTGTCTCTTTTAGCCTCTAGCAGCAAGAAAAAGAGGTATTGCATAATAAACGCAAAAATGATGTTACATTAACTATTTGAAACTTCTGATGGTAAAATATATATATATACTTACAATAAAATATATTTTATGTTTACATTATTATATTAACGTGTGAAGAATTCATTAAAAATCTTTATAATAAACAAAATCATCTTATCCAAATTTTAGGTCAATTCCCCTTCATCATACTGAACAATGAAATTCTCATCGAAGTTGGATTTTATTATTCAATCATTAACACACTAAAACTTGTTTCGTTTAGTAATTCAAATGATTAACAATATTAACTCTCTGAATTTCACGAGCGTTTCAAATTAATGCTATTAATAATCGACTCTATAGCTTCTTAAATACACGTTGATTTTTCCATCATAATTTCCTACAACTATAAAATTCAAAAATATGCAAAATATAAAATACGACAACAACAATAAAAAATGAGAGAAAAGAAAAAGGAATTACCAAAAAAAATAAAAAATGATCTATCTTTCTTAGGAAAGCATACGAAAAGGCCAACATTCTCTCTTTCTTTCAAGAATGGCTTTATTTGCCAGCAGAATTTTAATCTGTAAGGCTTATAATATATCATGTGCATTGATATCTATTTGTAAAATGAGAAGAACCAGCAACTTATTTGATGGTTCAAATTGCATCTACGGTCCTTAGACCTACTTCACAGTTTGATATCTTTTCTTTGACAGTGATGGTTCATGTGCAATATTTTGATACTTATAACAGCATGGCATCTCTTGGAATTTGGAAGTGTGTTTCATATCGATAGAGGGAGATGCATTCTCATCTGTCTATTTATGGATTTCAGTGTTAATTATTATTGATTATATTGTTGTTGTTTTGTTATTACAATATCATTAAATCACATTATTAGAATACTAATATTTGATCATTAAATCTAATTTAACAGGAGGAGATCGATCACAATATGCAAAATGCTACTGCTATCGTAGAATTTATAAATAGTATATGTACCAATATAAATAGGTACACGATACTGATATTTTTAATAAAATATTATCTGATTATTTTCAACGTCATTTCGATTATCGTATTATCAATAAAAGCAGTCGGAGAAAAGATGTGAGTAGAGATCTATTCGAGTGTGCATAAGATTGATAAATATCTGCGAGTCCGTTTCAATTTGTAGAGGTAAGAGCATTAAATCGATTTATCGTTATTATCGTTTTTCTCCTTTATTTCATTATAATATTGCTTCTTTATAATCGTACTTATTTTACATACATAATTTTTGAATCGAGTATTAATTAAACTTACTCTCATAATAGGGTATTACCCTCTCTAGACTGCACTTATAAATTTTACACTAAAAATATTACTATTATTCTACTATTCAATTTCTAAATACTATTAGCAACTTATAAAAATATTTTATCACATTAAATAAACACTACATGTGTCAAAATATCCTCTTATATTATTCTAAATAATTCAAATTCACAATATATAGAATTTATTAAAAAAAGAAACCACTTTTAATATGAAATTTGTTCATTTTGATAATTCAAACCCTAGAAATAAAGAAATTGATAATATATAAGTACAATATTTAGGTACAAATAATAAATAACTTATTACTTCTTGAAAGTTTTTTTTCTTTTTAAAGTTAAAATTAACTAAGTTCATCAAAAAAACTAATATTTTGTGACTATTAAGTATTAGTACCTAATGTGGAGATTATTTATGTTTTTCTCCAAACCTAAATATTATATTAATTTCCAAATTGATCCCCTAACTTTGATTCATAAAGTTTTACACATAGAGAAAGTATCAAATCAATCTATATATACTAGAGGTGCTACGCCATATCAAATCAATCTATATCTATTTTTTAATTAAATATTATTAAATTTTTAATGCATAAATGACTTATAACAATTAATTAGGGATGATATAGTAAAATCACAGTTAAAGCAGCTGAAACAAACGTCATAAATATCTATTTTTTAAATTAAATATTATTAATTCTAATATATAAATGACTTATAATAATTAAGTAGGGATAATATAATAAAAAAATATTATTAATTCTAATACATAAATGACTTATAATAATTAATTAGGGATAATATACTAAATCAAAGAGCAATTAGGGGTAATATAGTAAATAAAGAAGCAGTTGGTTTCTTTAATTAAATATTATTAATTTTTAATACATAAATGACTTATAATAATTAATTAGGGATAATATAGTAAATCACGGAGCAATTAGGGGTAATATAGTAAATGATGAAGCAGCTGATTTTTTAATTAAATATTATTAATTTTTTAATACATAAATGACTTATAATAATTAATTAGAAATGATATAATAAAATCATGGTTAAAGCAGCTGAAACAAACGTCATAAATATCTATTTTTAATTAAGTATTATTAATTATAAAATATAAATGAATTATAATAATTAATTAGCAGTAATATAATAAAAAAATATTATTCATTTTAATAAATAAATGACTTATAATAATTAATTACGGGTAATATAGTAAATCACAGAGCAATTATGGATAATATAGGTAGACATGTCAATAATTAATTAGGGATGATATAGTAAAATCACAGTTAAAGAAGCTGAAACAAACGTCATAAATATCTATTTTTAATTAAATTAATTAGGGGTAATATAATTAAAAAATATTGTTAATTCTAATATATAAATGACTTATAACAATTAATTAGAGTTAATACAGTAAATCACAGAGTAATTAGAGGCAATATGGTAAATATATATTGTTGCCATTATAAATAGGGGGTAATATAGTAAATGAGAGGTGGTCGAAACCACCTTTTCTATTATAAAGAAAAGGAAAGAAAAGAAAAGAAATAAATAAATAAATAAATATATAAATAATATAATATATATACATATAAATTATTAATTCTAATATATAAATGACTTATAATAATTAATTTGAGGTAATATAGTAAATCATAGAGCAATTACGGGTAATATAGACAGACATTTCATCTATTTTTTAATTAAATATTATTAATTTTTTAATACATAAATGACCTATAATAATTAATTAGGGATGATATGGTAAAATCACGATTAAAGCAGCTGAAACAAACGTCTTAAATATCTATTTTTTAATTAAATATTATTAATTCTAATATATAAATGACTTATAATAATTAATTAGGGGTAATATAATAAAAAATATTATTAATTCTAATATATAAATGACTTATAATAATTAATTAAGGGTAATATAATAAAAAAATATTATTAATTCTAATATATAAATCACTTATAATAATTAATTAGGGGTAATATAGTAAATCACGGAGCAATTAGAGGCAATATGATAAATATATATTGTTGCCATTACAAATAGGGGATAATATAGTAAATGAGAGGTGGTCGAAACCACCTCTTCTATTATAATAAAATAAAACTAGAGGAACATGGCCCGTGTCAGCACCGACCCAACATTAAGATATTTTACTATGTATAGTAACTTAAATTGATATTAGTTCAAATTATGAATTATAACACATGAATATACAAAATATATTGACTACTTGGTAGTATTTTGCAAGGAGTTAAATTTTACAAGATAATTATGTATTCCCTTACAAAGCCGCCATAAACATTATTTGTTTTCGTTTTCTCATTCTCTTTTATTTGTCAACTTGTTCTTTGAAGTTAAACTAAATTAATATTTTAAATTCAAATTTAAGTGTTTCAAAAATTATATAGAAAAAAAAAACTATAGTTACCATCTTTCATATTAATTTAAATTATTTGACTTTGAAAACATGATAAAACATACTTATATAGATATTTTATTGAGCTTTGCTTTTGTATATGTTCCTTCCATTCAAATGTGGAGTTGTTTGTTAGAGCGTATAAAAATAATGCTAATAGAATATATTAATAATATTTGTATTAGTAATATTGGTATGATTTATGCTAACATTATTTCTTATACACTTTTTGATGTACAACGTACTGTATTAAAACTTGTATTTTCAATTTGATATATTTAAACCAAAGTTTAAAAAAGGATGAATTGCATATATACATCCTTAGATTCAACCAGGATCTAGCCAGCTCAATATATATTTATTTGTCTCAAATTTTTGTGATACAAAATGAATTTAAATAATCAATTATACTTTTAATATGTTTTTAAATATTTTAAGTTATTAATATTATAATTTTTAATATTTTTATATAATTTTTAAATAATATATGTTACTTTTTTTAATTAATTTTTTGTGATATTGATAGTCAATTATATTTTCTATGCACAATCTTAAACTGTTGACCTACTTCTCGCATCAAATGACAGCATTGTCATTAGCTTACATAATTTCACTCGCCTTCGCGTCATTTGTTCCAATTGCCACCGAATGGTTGTGTAGAGAGTTCTAATTCTGTGTTTGGATAGTTTCCCTCACCTACATTCCGTTAGCAGATATCTTTGGATTTGGATCCTATCGACTTGCTCTTCTGATTCAGTGTAGCTGCATAATTTTTGTTCTTGAGCTGTTTTATTCCCTCTTTGATCCACATTTCTTCCCTTTTTTAAGAGTTCTTGAAACAATCATTTAGGTTTCTCGAACTCAGGTACTCTTTGAAACAAGCCTTTTTCCTCCGCTATCTCGCTCTTTTAAGGGTAACCACTTATTTCAAAAAACAAAAAATTAACTTTTAGATTCAATCTCTGATTATAGTGATTGAGATTTAGGGGTTGTGTGTTTATGGACTGGGGTTTTACTTTATGAATACGATAATGTTACTTCTTTCCAGCAAAAAATATCCAAAGAAAAAATTTCTGCTCTCCCAATTTTATCTTCAAAGTTATCTTCTTGAATATATGCAAATAATTATCTTTAGTTCAGTTTATTCTCATGAGTTTAAGGTAATGCTCCATTTTTAATCTTTTACTTCATTTGGCGGCTTGTATTCTAACTTTTGATAGTGATAAGCATAGGCCTTTACAAACTGATGAACCTTTATGGACAAAGTCTATAGGCAGAGATTTACTTAGCATCGATAGTTATGATCAGATTTTTCCAAAGGCTAACAGTTCATTGAAAAATCCAAATATTCGCATTCAGATTCCAGGGAGTCAGGTCTTGCGATCATTAATATGTTCATTTATGTGGTTAGTCTATCTTCTTGCTCTCATTATCTATATTTTGCTTCCAAATAACCCAATAGTAAAAATTTTGCTCTGTTCTCATTATGGGCAGAATTGTTTCCTACAATTGTTTCAAAGGCAAGAACACTTGAAGTAATATCATGTGGCATAATGGGCAGGCGTAATAGTACGTTACAATTGGTAAAGAAATATAGTCTTAATTTCCATCTTTTCTTTGAAACTATATTCATATATATTGTTGAGGCCAAAATTAGTCCTACTACTTGCAGATGTATGAAGAACAGCAAGAGCTTTCCTCATTAGTCCCAAGTCCCAACGCGAGAATCGTATTTCCTACAATTTTGCCAGCAGATTGAGCCGGGATCATGGGCAATTGTCGATGTTTCTTATGATGTTACTCGAGAAAATTAGTATCCTCCCTCTTCATGCAAGGTTCATAAGCTTCCATGTGGATACTTGATACAAGACATGTTGAATGGTTATTCCAAGGTTCTTGAAATGTCTTCAATATCACCATTTCGTGATTAAGCTCTATAATTTCGTATTAACAGCAGTAGTAGTACTATATTTAATTGGTTAATTCTACTGTACAACTGGTAACTTGGTGGAATATGTTGAAGTGGAAGAGAAAGGTTCAATTCTGTAAGCTATACAGAGATCTTATACATAATGGTATGCCATTTTGGGCGGAGAGATGGTTTGGTTCTCTTCAGAAAATGTGTGACAGATATGCTTGTCTAATGATTAGTGGCAACGCTTCTCGTGAATTTGAAGGAGCTACATTCACTAATTAATGTTACATCCAATACATGTTTAGTCAATACATCAACTATGAGCAATTTCCAAATTAGTAAGGGTCGGTTAGTTTGACTCTTATTTTACACGAATCATCCACTTACTACAACTTCTCCTATACTCGAGCTTGAGACTAATATACTAGCAAACATACGAAAGTTGTTTCTCAAATACAATGGAAAATCGATTTGCTTGAATTTAATTTGTGTCTGATGCAATGGTGGCAGTGATTCCATCACCATAAGGGAAGAGGAGCATGATGAAAGTGGCTCAAAGAATGGCGAGTAGTTTCTGTGTTAGCACAAGTCTGTCCAATGGACAACAGTGGAACAACATTTCTACATTAGACGAGTTTGAAGTCAGAGCCACCCTTCAAAAGTGCACCGATTCTGGCCATCCCAATGGCGTAGTTATCAGTGCAGCCTCTCCAATTCCTCCACTACATGTCTTCAACTTCCTCAGGGATGAAAGGACTCGATCTCAGGTGTGCAAAAATTTACTAAGCTTCTTGAATTTGAAACCCGAAGACCATTATCATTCTTTATTTTGTAGTACATATGGAGGGTGTGCATATTTCACATTGTTCTAATTAAAAAATATTCATTATTTTGAGAAATTCTTCTATTGTTTTTGATCTTTTTTTCCTTGACACAGCGGGGTGTTCTTTTCAACCAAAATTCAATACAAGAGGTAGCTCACATTGCAAATGACACTCATCCAGGGAATTCTATTTCTGTGCTCAGGGTAAATGAAGTTTATTTAATGGTAGATATGTAGAGATATCTTTGAAAATTGAAGGCATGAGTTTTCCTTTTAGAAAACAAACTTACATCATCAACCAAAGATCTGATTGGATTCACAATTACCTCTTCCTTATGAATTGTGAGAGGATTTTTGGATTGTCTACTTAAAAATAGTTTATAAGCTAAAAGCTAAAAGCTGAATACTTATGTTTCGGTTTTTAGCTTACTTCTTCACTTTTTTAGCTTAGAAGTGACTGCTTGAATGCACTTTTTAAGTTTTCTCAAACACCACAAAAACTATATTTTTTTTTGTGAATAAAGAAGTTAAAGGCCAAAAGTACTTAAAATAAGCCAATCCAAGCACTTAAATATGTGATTCCTATAAATGACTTCTGGTGTTACGATGTTGTTATACATAGATGCACCTAAGGTGTTTGGTGAAACGAATAAGTCCCTTTTATGTCCTTAGTAGTTATTGTTATTTTGTGAAGAAATATTTTGTGGTGTTCTGATGTAAATATAGTAATTACGTTTCATGAAGGTGTACATGATTTCACCCTATAATGATGTTGTTAGCTTAAAGTGACTTTTGTATCTCAGGCTGGAAATTAGAACAAAGTCCTTTTATGCCCTCGACATTTATGATTATTTTTGGAAAGAAATCTCATGTAATGTTTGTGCTGCAATTTAGCAGTTACATTTCATACTTTCTATGGCGTTAAAGTTATTACTTTATCATTGCCACGCTTTGTAGACCTTTCTCCTTTCTTGGTATGTTTATCCTTGATTTAACATTATGTAACTCAACAGGCTTGGTTCAGGGAACTCCCAAGTGGGGTGTTGGATTCTCTTTCTCCTAGGCAGGTTATGCAATGCCTGTCAGAAGAGGACTGTAGTACTCTCGTGAGACTTCTCCCACCAACGGAAGTTGCTCTGCCGGACTGGGCTATTAATATCATAGTTGATGTTGTCCTGGAGTAGTTGTGATTCTTCACCAATAAAGTCTAGGACAGTGGTAGTACTGTTGAGATGGTTAGGTGCAAGCAAAAGCATCTAAAGAAATACACTGATTGGTATTCATCAAGAGGATATCATGTAATTATGTTTACTTTCCCAATGTCTGAGATTCTAAGCTATCAAGTCGGGGGAAAGGCAAAAAGAGGATATTGAACTGCTTGTGAATCATCGTGCTGATTGGTTGGAAGAGAAGCATGCAAAGAGTTTGGTCTTCCACACTTTCAGTAATACTGAATGGTTAGCGTGAGTTCTATTATTCTTGGCCTTACAATTGAAACCTAAGTATATTACATTTTTCTCAGAACTTGCCTGCTAATTACTGATTGAGTTCTTTTATTCTTGGCCTTACAGTTACGGTGTCATTTTGGAAAAGTTTCAGAAACAAGATCACGCTTTAATGAGAAGGATCAAAGGTTGATTCTGCCACTATCACAGCTCCGGAACCATAGGTATTGATGTCTCAGAAATTGTGATAATAAGATCTCTTCTGTTTTATGTGCTAGTGTCAAGAGAGTGTTTTTTCGAGAGTAGTCTTATTTCTGAAGGTTAATGCAGACCAATGGCTAAATAATCATATATTTCTATTGAAATCCAACCATGTCATGCTTTTATTGGATAAGTATTAGAAGTGCCATACATAGTCATGGTTTAGCCATTCAGAACTGCTCGGTTATTTATACTCTAATCAAGACCTGTTGTTCTCTTATTTTGATCGTACTGCTTTCTTCTATCCTGGGCCTTAACCATGCAATTCACTTTTCGAAATGGATTTCTTTAAAATCAATTATTTTGGTCTGCAATAGACGTACTGGCTTCATTCCTATAGATTTCTTTAAAATCAATTATTTTGGTCTGCAACTGATGTACTGGCTTCATTCCTACAACTAAATGCAGAACAGATTTGACTCTTAGATATATTATCTCCCTCTTTTGAATGACAGGTGCGCATCGTATTGAATATTGGTAGCTTTGGTGCCCTCCTACTCTCACTGAAGTTGATGGCTAAAGTACCTGAGGTGTCATGTTTGTTGTGAATAACCAAATAATGTAAGGATCCTTTTTTTGAATATCTATGATTTGATAAGTAATAATTTTCTGTATAGTTGTAATGAAAACACTGAATCTCCTATAAAAATACTCCCAGCTATACATGATATTAGAAAGAGAAGATTGGAGTAAAAGACCAAGGAATTATTTTCATCTCATCTTAGATTCCAATGGTTCATCTGTATATATATCATGTGCAGATGCACTTGTGTGACCCCATCTTATCTTGGGCTTAATAAAATGTTATGCAAGAGAGAAGAATTGAAGCAAAACACATTACAGTTATTTTGATCACCTTTTCAAACTTAATGTGTTTGTGGACACATTTTTCGGGCAATGGAAAGCTTGCAAGAGAAGATTTACGTTGCTCTTCTTTGTTACTGTTGTAGGGCCATTTCATTTCTTTGCGGTTCTGCTAAATTTAGTAAAGTGTTAAGATTTTCTAAGCTTATGATTACAAATGATCAATACAAGTGGTTGGAGAAGGACCTGACTAATGTTGATTGGACAGTTACTCCATGGCTGGTTGTATTTTATCCTTCTAATTTTGGGTGCGTGTATATGTAAAGAATAAAGACAGATATATGGATACAAAATCTTCTTTTTGAATGATATTTCCTTTCAAATCAAAATGGTAGATGTTGCATTATCCTTTCACCTTTTTACACGCTAATTAGGGCTCTGAAGAAACCAAAAGAAAAATAAATACTGACACTAGTATATTTGATTCCGGGAAAAAAATCAACTATCTTCAACTTATTCAAGCTACTACTACTACATCTAAATTATATATCTTTTATGTTTTATTGATTTTCAGCTTGCTCATTGAGATCCTAATTGTTTAGACTTTTCAAAGGACTTTTCCATGGTCCTACTTTGTCCTGCAAAACTCTCATCTAAGTAAGAAACTAGAATATTCTAATATTCCATGAAGATTTTGTTTTCAAAGTCACTAGAAAAATATACATTATCCAATATCCACCAGTGAGACTAACAACTGAAACAACTGTTGATAATTGGAGCAGTCTGTTGTGGATACTTTTGTTCCTTTAAAAGGAAAAGCGGGTGATTTGGTTTTCCATCTATTAATGTTTGGATGTTTGTTCTTAATGTGTGTTGTGCTCTTCGGTGGTTCTGTTTTCCTTTCAATTGGAAGGTGCTAAGATATTTTAGGAAGGATAGGCATAACTGGAGGAGGAAAGATGGGAAGACAGTTAAAAGAAGCTCAAGAGAAGCTGAAGATAGGAAAGAGAAGTTCAGAATTTGTTATGTGTTTGCACGTTGTATCAGCTTTAAATTGCCGAATAAGAAAGTACAATGAAGCAATTCCTCACTTGGAGCGATCGATTGAAATTCCTGACTTGGATATGGGACAAAATCATGCACTTGCAACATTTACAGGGTGCATGCACTTAGGTGATACATATCAATGCTCAGGCAGTTAGAGAATTTAATACTGTGCTGTACTGATGGCCTGGAAATTCAATGGAAAGTTCTCAAAGAGAAAGACACGAGATTTGGCGACACATGCAGGTATGTCGCTGAAGCCCATGTTCAAGTACTGCAATTTGATGAGGCTGAGAAGCTTTGTCAGATGGCTCTTGACATTCACAAGGAGAAAAATTCATCAACCTCTCCTGAAGAAGCTGCTGACAGGAGAGGAGACTCTTGGGGCTTATTTACGTTTCGAAGGGAGACTATGAGGCTTCTCGTGAGCATATTATGTTTTGGCAGGCATAGCCATGGAAGCCAGTGGCCAGGAAGCTGAAGTAACAGCAGCCATTGACTGCAACATTGGCGACATGCATTTATCTATGGCACGAGATGATGAGGTTATTTGTGCTTACCAAAAAGCATTTACTATGTTCAAGTCTACCAAAGGGAAGAACCACCAGTCAGTTGCATCGGTGAATGTACGTTTGGCTGATATGTACAACAAGATAGGGAAATTCAGGGAATCAAAATCTTACTGTGAAAATGCACTTCAGATTGTGTTTATCTCCCTTGGGATTTGAACATAAGATCTCATGGTGTTCAAACGACTTTATTAGGTAATCAAAAGGGTTCATGGAACGCTTCACATTTCCTTTGATTTCAACTTCTGTTTTTAATGAAGAGAAGCTTTGTTCCCAAAGGAATGGTTGATCGGATGAAGCATATTAGCAATCTGGAAATTTCAGCTTTTACCCTCATTATGACACTTAGTTTGAGGTTTACTCCGACCAAAACTAGCTTAGGGGATTTTATAATGCAAAAATATAAGTTAATTGTCATGAATCGAGAGATTTATCCGTACGTATTGAGATAAATGAAAGTCGCTTGACTTACATTAGAGAATACTTTTATAAAACCCTGATGCCTTATGTCGTGACAGAGATCTTATTTTGCTACCTCCGAATCTGATAATCTTCTTGGCATTTTTAGCTTTTACAAAATCCGCTTTCTCACTAATCCTTCGAGCAATGAGATAATGCACTTTCAAACTCTCTCTCTCTCATATTCACCGGTAAAAACTTAGAGTATCTCAACTCAATATTGGTTTAACAAATAGGGTCCTACCAAGTAATGGCAAAAATAATTAAGACTAGTAAGAAAAAGTTGGTTTCCCATAGGTTTTTTACATTAATAAACCTCCTAATATCCTCCCAACAATCTCACCAGAACTAAGAGAATATTCAGCAAACTTACTACTTTTTATAGTGATGTTTCAGCACACTTAGCACCATAAATCAGCTCCACATTGCAGCAATTTGCTATGTCAGATCCTCAAGGAACTGGTATTTTATCTCCCATTGTGATAGAAGGAGAATGTTGCAAAAGATGTGTTAATTAATTTGTGACTATGAAATCTTGCTCACTGCTTTGCCAAAGATGTATGAGCTATTTATCTGATGATAGTGTTATGCCACAAAAACTTTAGTTTCACATTGGTAAAATGGTTAAAAACTGAGATACTCATCCCTTCTTATTTCTTCCGTTTTGGTTCAAATGATCCTAAAAGAACTCAACAAATAATAGATGAAATTGAAGAACATGTTCAAATCTAATCTGCATATAATACAACTTGAATTTTAGAGATGTAAATGGTGTTATAATCGATATAAAACAAAAGTTGTGAGATATATGCCAACTTATTATATTCATGTATAGGAACTTAGGATTTTAAGAATCTACCTTCACCTAAATATGTGAAGATATACTTTGTTCAGATGAGAATTGAACCAGTATTGATGAACTCTCTAAGAAATCAAGTGCCAGAAAACAGTGTAATAAAGAACGAAAAATGGGAGAAAAAGTTACCAGAAGTGACCAATGCAACAAAAATATATATCCCTGTTACACATCCTTTCTGCATTTCTATATCAAAACGAATTAACAATTTTCCCCTCCTTTGCTTCTTACCAGGTCATAGTGTCAATACTCTGTGCATCTCTCTTCTCAAGCTCATCATAAGATTTTTGTTGACTCGTCTCAAGCTCATAACCTTTTTCGATTTACTTTTTCCGTGTTCTATTGATCGTAAGCATCCAGCAGCGACTTGGCGGTTTAGAATTCGAACACAAAATGACCAATAAATCAAATTAGTAATATACTTCTACCGCTTGAAATTCTACCTTTTGGCATTTCAATACCAAAACAATGGTAAAATAATATAATTAAGAAATTTTCATGACATTTATCAGATTGGAATGCAGAATGAAAAAAGAATTAAGAAGTTTTTCCCCACTTTGCTTGTACCAGGTGTAAGTTGTTAATATTCGTTATTTTATTTCAATGAAGAGTTATATATAGCTTTCTTTTGTCATTTTAATGTTCAACTTATCTTAGTCAAGTAGATTAATGTCAAAAACATAAACAGTGGATATCGTAAAAACAAAAAAGAAACATGGAGATTCTACCAACGATACTTATTAGTACAATGGTTATTTATGGATCCAAACAATCTTAATTACATCAATATAAACAATTGCATTAGCAAAACAATAACTGACTTTAGCAAGAAGAAGAGAGAGTCACTATCAAACACATTAATATATGATCAAGTAGAATTAGTTGTAAATTGATATTTTTTTCGCACATGACATGTAATAATTATAATATGATGAAATAAATTAATATGAAACAAATGGACGCGATGTCTGTTCGATAACCTGTCCAAAAATCTTCTTCTCGATAAATTATGAGGCATGTAATCGGCAAAGCCAACTTAAGGAACATTTGCAACACAATTAAATTGGTAAGATTTCCAAATAGATAAAGAACAAAAAATGAGAATAATGCATAAACAGTCATGTTTAGATGTTCCAAGTTCTCTGTTGGAAACTTTTTAAACTTCAATCTTAGTGTCTTTAGCCAAAGCAAATGAGAAAAACACATTGGAAAACGGGGAGAAAGAAGAGGAAAAAAGATAAAACATATATTTATGTAGTCGCATTTTTCAAAGAGTTGATAGTGACTTGTAATCGAAAGTGTATTAATAATCATGATAAAAGACACGGAATCAATATGGAAGTCCTACAACCCGATTTGTTGTTGTTTCTGCGTCAAATTCGCAAGATATTCATAATCCCAAATTCATATACTGATTATATGAAAATTGGTATAAGAGACAATTGGAAAAACACAAGTTAAAAAATTGGGATTATTTGATGGTAACAAAAACTTCATCATATTATTGATTTGTACATTTTCAATAAGATTTATTTTGAAGAGAAATGTTACGCGAAAGTTGTGGTATTCTGCCACTCTACCCAATTTAAATTTTAAATGTTAGAAGTAAAAAATTCGTATTGTAAAGACAGTTTCCTTTTTGGTCATTACTGTATATGCCACTGCAAAGAATATTTAAATTTTAAATAGGAAGTTTAGTGCAAAGACAGTTTCCTTTTTGTTTTTAAATAGGAAGTAGTATTTCTGATTTATTTGGTTCATTAGATGAAAGCTAATGTAAAACAGATGAGTAACTTAAACTAGATAAATTTAGATAACCTTCTGCTTCCATCTTAAAGCTTTACCTACTCACGTCGACGAACTTCACCAACACAGCAACACTATCACTACCAACCGCCACCATCGCGCTAGTTACTACACACTAACCACCTCCACCATTATTACCATCACAATCACTATATTTAGCATACAGATCTAATCAAGGAGCCTCCTTACTTTGACGTGTCTGGGGGTGGTTTTATAAGCCTGCAACTTGCTTCATGTTTTCTTGACAACGATGACATTGTGCTGCTGGACAATGGCGCTCAAGTGATTTGTGATGAGCTTGATATTTTTAGCTAAACGCAAAGAAGACACTCAACAACTTACCAGTATGTAACAGATAATTTTGGTTTGACAGGAAAAGTGATGTGATTAAAACTGTCGCTTTTGTTGGTTCACTATATTTTTTTCGTCCCGTCTCTGACTTTATTCTTATTCTCATACTATCGCACTATCTAAATCAATAATAATGCTATTGGGTACCATAAAGATAATTTCAACTAACAGTTATTTGTTGATTAATATAGTACATACATCAAAACCAAAGCTAAACATGCATTCTGCTTAATATCAGGTTCAATGTTCAACAATAAGAGAAGATTAATATATAATGTGTGAAATTTTGTAAGATTCATAGCAAAATTAGGCGGTGAGCCCGTGAAAAGCACGGACATACCTATCTAGTATATATAGAAAGACAGTTTAGGGGAATTTTTTTTGTAGTATACCATTTTTTGTATTATAGTATAATCTTCTGAAAGTTAATAAATAGAATTATGCATCCACTACAAGCAATTGTTCTTGCATCTTTGGGGTCCTGATAAATCACAAGGATGTGATCTAACGGTCAACAAAATAAAAAGAATCACGGAAGATCAATATTTTAGTAGATTTAAAAGAAGTCTTTGTAACTTTGTTTTATTTATTTAGGTTTTGATGAATAACGTTATTTGAGACATGTTAAAATTGAATCTCGTGATTGTTTTTTTCTTTATATGATGAAAGTTGGAAGTGAGAGTTGTCAAGCAGGTTTTACTGGTAGACTTGCAAACAGGTTTTAATAAATAGGTTTCTTCAAGAAGTTTACAGATAACTTTGCAAATTACTTCGATTTTTCTATGAATAAAAAGCTAACTCAGTTCATTTTACAAGGAGAAAAGTTTTAACAGAAATAAAATTCTCTCTTAAAAGGGCAGTTCGGTGCACAAATGCTTCCAAGTAGAGCTGTCAATACGGGTTGGCCCAACCCATCCTCAACCCATTCGGGGTAGCCCATATGGACTTTGAGTTTACTGGGTCAGGCCGGGATGGCCCATCATAATGATGGGCCAAAAAACACCAAGCCCACACCATTACTGTATGGGTTGCGGGCCTCACGGGCCAACCCACTTTTTAAAAAATAATCTTTTATAATTTAATTTGAGAATATTAATAAACATAAATATTAACAGACAATATTACATAGTGTTAATACTTGTTAGTCAAGTCTCCAACACCCAAAAAAAATATTCTTAATAGCGAAATTAAATAACTTTTGACATGATAACCTTCGAACAAAATAAAAATACTAATAAGCAATCTAAATAGTTGCATGTAGTTGACTTACGGGCCGGCCCACGAGCTAGCACAACCTACATTGCTCAAGCCCCACGGACCACGGGCTTATACAAGTCGGGCTTAAAAGCCATGTGTAGACACGTAAAATTTATTGAGTCAATTTCATATAAAATTTGAATTTGATTCATATTTTATTGGGCCTAAAATTATTTTGGACTATAAAAAATGATAAGTCCATTTTATACTTCATCAAGGACTTCAAAGTCCATTACACTTGGAAGCCAAAACTCATCAAGTGACGTGACATCCCAGTCAAATCCAAAACCAATGAGACGCCGCCACATGTACAAATGATGTGGAAATCTCATTCAAATTCAAGAACCAGTCAAAAGTCGTCTAGTGTCAAAGTGACATGTTTCGGTCAATCACAAGCAACCAGACCTACCCCCTACAACTATAAATATGAGGGTTACATAATTTTCTGAGATCATTCTGCAAGCATTGGAGGAAGCTTCTGCATTGACTACACAACTCTTCAAGGAATCGACTAACAGAGTTCTGCCCAGAGGTCAACTCAACAAGACAAAGTGCTGTCAAACAATTCCTGGAGATCCAAACGCATTTCTATGAGGGTCAAATCATCCGAAAGTTCGAGAATTACGCTACAAAGGCCCCTGAATTACGGAAAAGCTTAAGAGAGAAGAATCGAGTGAATAACGAAATTGTACCCGCAAAATTACTTTAAATAAAATTATTCTTTTTGTTTATTTTATTTTTGCTTGCAGTTAATTTTCACCAAACGAAAATTTGTTGCAAAAAAATTTTGACATACCCAGTGGGACTAGTTCTGCTCTCCATCTCTTCTTCCTGCAAATCAAATTCAACTACTGTTATGGATGTCAAAAATACGAAATATGTCTCATGCAAGAACTCTGTTGTTGCCACATCTGATGAGCACAGCCTTGTTGGTCCCCTCACTCAGCGCAAATTTAAGACTAGTGGTTGGGACGGATCTGAATACTTCACTTCTTTGGAGAAGGCAAAAAAGAGCAAATCTCACATGACGGTTGAAGCTGCAGCCCCTGAGGGCAATTTGACATCCTTGTTATGTGATGAATCCTCTCAGACTGGCGTTAATTTTAGTGAATCTGAAGATTCGACTGATTCACCAACTTCAACAAAGGTCAACGCCTTGATGGCCGACGCAGCTAATATGGATGAGAAATTCGCAATAATGGAACAAACCATTGAAGTTTTGAAGAAATCTGTCGAGGATAAAAATCTTCAAATCGCTCAACTGATGAACAAGTTGGAGTCCTTCGCCCCTGAAGAATCGAGCCACGACCCTGCTTTTCCACTCGGCTTTACTCTGCAAAATAAGGATGTCGATAAGTCACCTAGCAAGACTAAATCTCAAAAAGAGAAGCAGTCTACTTCAGTTGCTACTCTAACAATTCAACAACTGCAAGATATGATTGCAAATACCATCAAGACACAATATGACAGTGCATCATAAAGTTTCGTAGGATACTCAAAGCCGTATTCTAAGCGAATCGAGGGCTTACCGATGCCAATTGGATATCAACCGCCAAAGTTTCAATAATTTGATGGAAAGGAAAATCCAAGGCAATACATCACTTATTTCGTTGAGACTTGTAGCAGTGCTGGTACACATGGTGATCTTTTTGTCAAGCAGTTTGTTCACTCTTTGAAAGGCAACGCTTTTGATTGGTACACGGACTTAAAGTCTGAATCAATTGATTGTTGGGAGCAACTAGAAAGTCAGTTCCTAAATCATTTCTACAGTACCCGTCGTACGATCAGCATGATGGAGTTGACAAACACAAGACAAAGTAAAGATGAGCCTGTAGTGGACTACATAAATCGTTGGTGAACATTGAGTTTTGATTGCAAGGATCGACTTTCTAAAACTTCCGTGGTTGAAGTTTACATTCAAGAGATGCATTGGGGCCTTGTGTGTATCCTCCAAGGAATTAAGCCTCGAACTTTTGAAGAATTAGCTACGCGCGCTCATGACATGGAGTTAAGCATTGTAACTCATAGAATGGTGTCACCTAATTTTGATCCTAGAAAAGAAGTCAAGAAATTCAACGACTCGTCAGAGGACCAAATTGGGAAATCTATGGTGACGACTGTGAGTTCTAAGAAGGCTTCCACAAGACAAAAACTAAAAGAGAAAGCTCCAAAGCAACAAATGCAAGAAGTGGAAAATCAACCAACTTTGAAAGAGTTACAAGCAAGGGTATATCCTTTTTTCGACTCTGATGTTCCTAAAATTCTAGATGAGTTGCTAGCCAAAAAAGTCATTGAACTCACTAAGTCAAAGCGACCCGAAGAATCAAACAAAGTCGATGATCCTAAATACTGCAAATTTCACCACATTGTTGGTCATCACACTACAAAATGCTTTATTCTAAAGAAAAAAATTATGACATTAATGCAAGAGGGAAAGATCATCATCGATGATGGCGATACAGTTGATTCAAACCATGTTAGCGCCGAACTGGACCATAAAAAAGATTCAATTTCAAAAGCTCTACAACCTATGCGCTTTGTGGCATCATCAAAAGGTGAGGGAATCATCATGCTACAATTTGGAAGCTTTGACCCGATTGGGGTTCCAGACTTGAAGAAAACAACAAGAAAATGCATGCAAAACGACTTCTCCAATAGCAAGAAGGGTGGTACTTGGACATTGATCGCTTGCACAAAAAAAAATGTCAAAGGGCTTTTAAACTCCAGCTTTCAAAAGACGACCCAAGATCAAATGCATATCTACTTCAACCGATACGGGCAGTAAATATCAAATTGAAGTCTAATAATACTTCATTACAAAGGGTTGGGAGGAAAGTTACATTACAAGAATTCTTCCCCAAGAAGCTCTTTAAGGCACAAGCATAAACTGCATGATGCTCTTCGATGCACGAGCCTAAAACTACAAGTCAAAATACTCCTCGATGCACGAGCCTAAACTGCAAATCAAAATGCTCCTGGATGCACGAGCCTAAACTACAAGTCAAAAGGCTCCTCGACGCACGAGCCTAAAATACAAGTCAAGATGCTCCTCGATGCACGAGCCTAAACTGTAAATCAAAATGCTTTTTGATGCACAAGCCTAAACTGCAAGTCAAAAGGCTCCCCAACGCACGAGCCTAAAATGCAAGTCAAGATGCTCTTCGATGTACGAGCCTAAACTGTAAATCAAAATGCTCCTTGATGCACGAGCCTAAACTATAAGTCAAAAGGCTCCTCGACGCATGAGCCTAAAATGCAAGTCAAGATGCTCCTCGATGCACGAGCCTAAACTGCAAGTCAAAATTCTCCTCGATGTAAGTCAAGATGCTCCTCGATGCATTAGCCTAAACTACAAGTCAAGCTGCTCCTCAATGCACGAACTTAAACTGCAAATCAAACTACTTATTGATGCACGATCTTAAATTGCAAGTCAAATCACTCCTGGGCCGCATGAGTCTAAACTGTAAACGGCTCTACAAAAAAAAATTAGTAAAAGATCAAAATAAGGAAAACCATGAAGCTTGAATGCATATTTGGAGTCCTTTGAAGATGTCATCTTTAAAGCAAAAGGATTCTTCATTATTTCCAAGCAATGAAGTCTTCTCGACAAGTAAAATAACTTGTGGTACTTTGAATATTGCTCTAGTCTGGACTTCACCAAATTACAGAAGCGATGCATCCCAAAACTTGAAGTAGAAGAAGAAATTCATGAAGTATCCAAATCTGACGTGAAGTAGAGTATCACAAGATTTAGGCTGCAACTTCGTAAAAGATCCTAAAAAATACAGAAGTTCAATGATGGTGGTTTTCACATGAAATGTAGCTCTGCAAATCTACTTTCCAATGCAAAAAACGGCACCTGATTGCGATACTTCCACATTGATATATGGAATTTCTCGTGACGTTGCGCAAAGCTGAAATAACTAGCGAACTAAGATTAGAAGGCTGTTTTGGGAAGCGATATCTGGGACGATTCGGATTCACAATGATTATGGTTTCCACGTGAGATGTATTTATGAGAATCTACTTTCCAATGTAAAAAACGGCACCTGATTCCGATATTTCCACATCGAGATATGGAATTTCTCGTGACGCTGGACAAAGCTGAAAAAACTAGCGAACCAAGACTAGTAGGCTGTCTTTGGAGCGATATCTGGGACGATTCAGATGCAATCTGATTGTGGTTTCCGTGTGAGACGTAGATCTATGAGTCTAGTTTCCAATGCAAAAAACGTCTTCTGATTTTGATGTTCCTAAGTTAAGATATGAGAGTTTTTGTAAGACTGCACGAAACAAGAAAAAAGTGACGAAACAGAACTATAAGTCTGATTTTGAGACGATACCTGGGCAGATCTGGTGATAAGATGAGCGTGGTTTTCACAAAGAACGTAGCCTTGCGAGTCTACTTTCCAACACTACAAGTCGTTCGTGATTCAGACACCCCCACGATGCGTTATGAAGCTTCTTCCATAGACACGCCAAAGTGCCGAAAGCTCAATTGTGAAAAAAAAGAGCAAAAAGAGGAGAAGAACGGGAGTTGAATTTCTGCTCAGGCTGAATTACAATGATTTAAGGGGGTTGATGTCCTTTTATAGACTCTGAAAGGCCCTAATTTGATTTCAAAAAAGATTCTGCTGAACAAAGTTGTCTTCAACAAGAATTGGGACGTTTAAGTGTCCAAAATAAGTCAAATTCCTAATCCTTTTTTAAGTGAGATAACATCATTAATCAATCCTATTAAAATTCAATATAGGACTAATAACTGAATCCTACATGATTTTGGATATATTTAGTCTTAAACAGAATTTACACTGGATTCACTTTATTCTACCAGGATAATCATGACTTTGAGGAGTCGGATATTGACAAAATGTTCAAGTCTTTAAAAAAAAAAATAGGGCTCCACAAATACTTCAAATCTCGTCTCTAACAGGTCCGACAAACCAAACACCTTGACGAGCCTTGAAGTAGGAGGCATCTGTAGACACGTAAAATTTATTGGGTCAAATTCATATAAAATTTGGATTGGATTCATATTTTATTGGGCCTAAAATTAGTTTGGGCTATAAAAAATGATAAGTCCATTTTATTCTTCATCAAGGACTTCAAAGTCCATTACACTTGGAAGCCAAAACTCATCAAGTGACGTGGCATCCCAGTCAAATCCAAGACCAATGAGACGCCGCCACATATACAAATGATGTGGAAATCTCATTCAAATCCAAGAACCAGTCAAAAGTCGCCAAGTGTCAAAGTGACATGTTTCGGCCAATCACAAGCAACCAGACCTACCCCTAAATTTATAAATAAGAGGGTTACATAATTTTCTGAGGTCATTCTGCAAGCATTGAAGGAAGCTTCTGCATTGACTACACAACTTTTCAACGAATCGACTAACGGAGTTCTGCTCGGAGGTCAACTCGACAAGACGAAGTGCTGTCAAACAATTCCTGGAGATCCAAATGCATTTCTATGAGGCTCAAATCATCCGGAAGTTCGAGAATTACGCTACAAAGACCCTCGAATTACGAAAAAGCTTAGGAGAGAAGAATGAAGAGAATAACAGAATTGTACCCGCAAAATTACTTTAAATAAAATTATTCTTTTTGTTTATTTTATTTTTGCTTGCAGTTAATTTTCACCAAACGAAAATTTGTTGCGAACACCATGTTCTTAAATGGACTGCAAAAATTAAAGCCCAACTCCTTTAAATTACGGGTCGACCCATATTGACGGCTCTACTTCCAAGACTTAAACCTATAATCTTCTGATCACATAATAATAATTTTATCAGTTACTACAAGTCGTGCTTTCAAAATTCTCTCTTATTGTATTGTAAATTTTATTGTTATTTCATCAATAAAACCAACTTTATCACTACCCTTTGAAAAAACAAAATACAATCACATAAACATTTTTTTTTTTTTGAAAGATAACAAGGAGAAAAAGAGATGTTTACGTCAATTGGACCACAACAAAACAAAGACATGGCCCCCCATACTGCAGGTCCCCTCAAACCTCAACCCCTACATCCTTATTCCCATTTCCCGATGCTTCCTTTAACCTCAACAATCAACACTCCTTAAACCCCATTTTCTTCATTAAACCCCCTAAACCCCTCCTTAAACCCCATTTTCTTCATTGCTAATACCATAATGTCAACCTTCAAATCTCACTTTGATTACTTCTTAGTTACCACTTAATCAACCCCATCTCCCAAAAACTCTCCAAAACCTCTTCTTAAACCTTTTCTTTCATTCCTAATATTCATTTATATTAAAATTTGACTAAATTTAAATTTGTATTGAAAAATTTTACGTTGAATAAATCTTAAAAACCTTATTTTTCTATAGCTAATATTCATTTACTTTTACTTGCTATTTTTTCAT
This sequence comes from Capsicum annuum, assembly GCF_002878395.1. Classification (NCBI taxonomy): domain Eukaryota; kingdom Viridiplantae; phylum Streptophyta; class Magnoliopsida; order Solanales; family Solanaceae; genus Capsicum; species Capsicum annuum. The sequence goes on along the minus strand of NC_061111.1, from coordinate 251,230,313 downwards.
AAATTGACTTTCTCACTTTTACGTGCACTTTTAACATATCATCAAGAAAAATTGTAATAATACTTTATTCTCAACATAAATTACTTATTTTCCAAAACTTATAACCATACATCTATCAATACTTATGTTAATCACCACTTAATCAAAATCCCCATTTTCCCCCAACTACTACTACTACTAGCAAGTACACTCTTCTTTCTCTCTTCACTTTTTTTCTCTGTTCTTCTTGCAGGTTTATCCAACAAAACCCTAGATCTGTCCCCCTTTTAGGTAACCCCAACAACCTCTAACCCCTCCCCCCCGTCCACACACACACAGAGTTACACTCAAAGCACACACTAAAAAGAACATCTTTTCTTGATTTTCTTCAGCATTTTCTTGATTCTTGTATATTAACTGCTGTTTGTATTTTCATTTTTTGTTTGCAGCAGCTTTTAGTTAAGGGAAAAGGGTGTCTAAATTTGTTAAAAAAAGATAATTTTTTTCACACACACACAGAGTTAACACTCAAGAATATACACACACACAAAAAAAGAACAACTTTGCTTGATTTTCTTCAGCATTTTCTTGATTCTTGCATATAAACTGCTGTTTGTATTTTCATATTTTGTTTGCAGCAGCTTTTAGTAAAGGGAAAAAGGTGTCTAAATTTGTGAAAAAGGAGAATTTCTTTCACACACAGTTAACACTCAAGAAATACACACATAAAATAAAAGAACAGCGTTTCTTGATTTTCTTCAGCATTTTCTTGATTCTTGTATATTAACTGCTGTTTGTATTTTCATTTTTCGTTTGCAGCAGCTTTTAGTTAAGGGAAAAGGGTGTCTAAATTTGTGAAAAAGGAGAATTTTTTTCACACACACACAGTTAAACACTCAAGAAACACAGACAAGAAAAGAACTACTTTTCTTGATTTTCTTCAGCATATTCTTGATTTTTGTCAATTGACGTTGTTTTCATTTTCATTTTTTTGTTTGCAGCAGCTTTTAGTAAAGAGAAAAGGGTGTCTAAATTTGTGAAAAAGGAAGAAATTTTCACACACACACACACAGAGAGTTAACACTCGAGAAACACACAGAAAAATGACTTTTCTTGATTTTTGTATATTTACTGTTCTTTGTATTTCCTTTTTTGTTTGCAGCAGCTTTAAGAAAAGGGAAAAGGGTGTGTAAATTAAGCAAAAAAGATTAGTTTTTTTGCTTAATTCAGCAAAAAAAAGTGTGTAAAGTAAGAAAATTGTGTTAATTACAGTTGCACTCAAGAAACACACAAAAAAAGTTCCTGGATTTTTGTATATCAACTGTTGTTTGTATGTTTTTTTGGGTGCAGTAGCTTTTAGAATAGGGAAAAGGGTGTGTAAATTAAGCAAAAAAGATAAGGATTTTTTGTTTAATTAAGCAAATAAAGGGGTGTGGAAATTAAGAAAATATGAAATTACAGTTACACTCAAGGAAGAGGAGCCTTGTAGTAACTGGTGTAGTCGTGGTAACAGCCCCTTGCAGAAATGTAACGTGAGGCTGTGTATAATAGACCCTGGTGGTCCGTCTTCCCTTGGACCCCGCGTCTTAGTGAGAGCGCTTTAGTGCACCGAGCTGCCTTGTTTTTTCTTATAGTTACATTCAAGAAACACACACAAAAAAAGAACTTTTCTTGATTTTTATATATTAACTGTTGTTTATATTTCATTTTCTTGTTTGCTGCAGCATTTTGAAAAGGGAAAAGGGTGTGTAAATTTGTGAAAAAGGAGAAGTTTTTTTGTTAGAGGAGATGAGTGGGACCTCAACAACATCAATGGTGGGGGTGGGGGGAGGTGGGGTGGGGGAGATGGGGTATGATTATGGATTCAGGCCACCGTTTACGGCTGTGCAATGGCAGGAGTTGGAGCATCAGGCAATAATTTATAAGTATTTAGTAGCTGGGCTACCCGTGCCACCAGACCTTGTAGTACCTATTCGAAGGAGTTTTGATGCTATTTCAGCCAGGTTCTTCAATCATCCTAGCTGTATGTTTCTTTCTCTCTCTTTTTTCAGTTTAAAGTTCCGTTTCTTTGTTTGTTAGTTGGTTATTATCTTGATGTTTTTTTATGGGTATTATCTTGATGTTTTGTTGACCCCTCTTTTGAGTTGAGCGTCTATAGAAAACAGACCCTCTAGTCCACAAAGTAGGGGTACGTATGTGTACATCTTATCCTCCCTGGATCCCACGACCCCATTTGTGGGATTATGTAGGGTATGATGTTGTTAATTCTTGAATTTTTGTTGATTTTTCCTTCTTGCAACTCTTGTTTGAATAACTTATATTTTGATGTGAGCATCTATCAAAAACAGTCTCGTTACCCCCAAAAAGATAGGGGTAAGGTCAGCGTACATCTTAGCGTACATCTTACCCTCCCGGACCCCATGACTCTACTTGTGGGATTATGTTGAGGATGTTAATTTGATTAGTGTTGTAGAAGGGGAGCCATGTGACCACACGAGTTTGAACTGTGGAAACAGCCTCTTGCAGAAGTGTAGGATAAGGTTGTGTATTATAGACCCTTGTGGCCCGGCCCTTCCACGGACTCCGCGCGTAGCAGGAGCGCCCTTTTAATTAGATTAATTTTGTTGTAGTTAGAGTTTTTTTATGGTATTTTGCGTTTATGAATGGGAAGCTTACTGTAATTTGATGGCGAAATTGGAGCATTGCAGATCGAGGAACATTGTTCCTCATTGTGATTTTTTTCTATTAATACCTTTTAAGAAGAAGAATAATGAAATGTCACCCCTTTGTTTTTGATTCTAAAATCTTGGAGGAAGTATATTATCCATTCGTTTTTCTAAAGCTAAAGGTTTTATCCCTCTCGACACGTGAAAGCTAAAAACAGTCTACTAGATAAGCCAAGTAAAGTAGTGCCAGATACAGATGAGATTATTTTTTCTCCAATGATGGACAATAACTCCCACTGAACACACCTTACAACTTTAATCGTAATGTGCTCTCCAAAGAGCAACTCTTCTCAAAATCTCACTCAAAAGGTGCTTAGTTGGAATCCCATTCTAACTAAGGATTCTTGTGGTTCCAGAGGATCCGATCCAACTACAGGAGAACCAGGAACGGAGGGCTTTCCCTCCTTTCCGCCCGACTCCTTGGTCTTAAGAACGCTGCTTCTAAGAATTTTTAGAAGTATTTCTATAAGTGCTAGAAGCATTCATCTTTTAGCCTGGTTGTCTAGTGGTAAGAGCACAAGCACATGATGTGTAACTTAGGTGCTCATCATAGAATCGTCCCTTACGGTACAAAAGCATGGGATTTGAGTGGATAAGGACAGAGGAGACTATCCACCTAGTTTCGAGCCATGCGTGGTGCGCCACTACCCTCTGGGGCGTTTCTCAGTTACAAGGAGAACATTTTTCTTTTTTTCTTTTGTTTTTTTGATTGTATTTTATTGTAGTTAATCGCTTTATAGTGTTTGGATTTATGAGAAGGGGAAATTTACCATACATTGATAGTGAAATTGGTGCATGCAGATCTATGAACATTGTTTCTTATTGCTTTTTCTTTTTTCCATTAGTCTTTTTAAATTAAAATGAAAGGAACTTCAAATTTTGTAAAGGCTGTATCATCGTGAACCGGTTCCACACGCATCCATGATTCATCTTATTAACACTGTTGTCTAGCGGCAAGAGTACAATATGAAGACTCTGGCGGTGCATTTGTATGATAGGACCATATGCGTCAAAGATCGGGGATGATCCTGTCATGATAAGTGTTGGAAGTCGATAGTGTACTAGATGATTGAAGGACCTATCGACTTGCATTAACTTCCTGTGGCTTAGTAGGGGGAACTTTAATGTAATCGTGGATCCATAATTAGAAAAATCTTGGGGCTCGATTCCTGAGTTCAATGCCTTTATTGAAGTGATGAGCTTTAAAGATATGATCTTCTCATTTGGACAATGTGTGATGATGTGTGGCTTAGATGCTCATCGCAGGAACCTTTCCCTAGAAATGCTTGGTATTTAAGTGAAGAAGGATAGAGGGGCGGGCTCATTATCCATCTAGTTTCAAACTGTGTGTCCCTCATGGATATCTCTGTTATAGGAAAAAGCATTCTTCTTTTATTTTTGTATTAAATTGTCTAATGCAATCTAACTGAGGGAGGCATTCAGTGCTGGACTCTGGATTTTTCACAAGCCGGTTCAATGGCCAATAACAGGCCACAAGTAAAGCAGAGAGCTGATAGATGTTAGATTTGACGGAGTCAATAACTAATTTATATTCTAATCGAACTAGTCAAATGTGTATAAACTCTACATGTGTTAGGCCAATGAGATAGCGAGGGATATTTTGCCTCGCAACTCTTCTTTTTGTGGAGCGTGTTAGTTCTTTTTTTAAATTTATGCAATACCTAAAACAGAAGTTAAAACTGGCGCATCACATAGGAGTGAACTTGTAGGCTAAGATCATGCATTTGATTCCTTGAACACGTGTGCCATTCCTTTTTTCCCTTGAATAGACTGGGCAAAATGATCCACTCTTACTTCCTAAAACAACGCTGGGCAAAATGACGTTTCATATCACAGGTTTTGTAATTTGAACCCCCGATCTTATCTAAACGGGTACTAGCCTTCATCAATGTACTAAATCCAATAGTTTTGTTTGGTGGATTTGTTATTTGGTTTGAAAATTGTAAACTATTTCTGTAAAAATGTCATTTACATATATAAATAGTTTATTTTTGGCAAAGCGCTTACTTAGATATATATATCTACCGTCTTGGCATCTGGTGGGCTATAGCTTTGTGTTTCATACTGCAGTAAACCCAGGGTTGGCATTTTCTTTCTTCTCGTTTTTTCTTCTTCTTTTATACGCAATTTCATAGTTTACATCTGTATTAAATTTCAATATCCTCCCTCATGCAGTACTCTATTAAGGTTGTGCCTAAACGTCAATGTCTGTTTCAGAAATTCCAGTCTCATAGAGTTTGGATGGCAGTGTAACCGTTCAAATATAGCAAAATGTTTTCTTTTTGCAAAATAATAAATTGCTAGATTTGTATGGCTACGTTGCCATCAGAACTCCATGAGACTGGATGCGATATCAGTAAATTCTGACCGTACTTGATCCAAAAGAGAAAAAAACACAGTTGCGTGATAAAGATCTTTCTTTTTAGTTGGTGGATAAGGGGCTTGTTATGTAAATTTGGTAATATATTTTACATGTGTAGTGGGTTATTGTTCCTATTATGGGAAGAAGTTTGATCCCGAGCCAGGAAGATGTAGAAGGACAGATGGAAAGAAGTGGAGGTGCTCCAAAGATGCACATCCTGACTCCAAATATTGTGAACGACACATGCATCGAGGCCGAAACCGTTCAAGAAAGCCTGTGGAATCTCAAACTACTTCCCAGTCCTTGTCGACAAGTATATCACACATTACTACTGGGAGCAGCAATAGAAGTGGAAGTTTCCAAAGCAATAGCAGTGGAAGCTTCCAAAATATGCAATTATATTCCGTTGCTAATTCAGATGGAATGAGTTACGGAAGCACCACGACGAAGCTGCAGATGGAGCCCGTCTCCTATGGGGTAAATAATAAGGACTATAGGTACATCCATTTTTCCTCTATGGTTCCTTTTCTCTTATACTGTCATTCGCCCTGATTGCTTAATGCTATAAGAGAGTTCTCCGAGTAGTTGCATGTTATTTTGTTACTTTCATTTGAATTCTCACGTAGCTTTGCATCAAATCGTGGTGTTTTTCCGCATAGTTGATGAATACTGTTTTTAAGTGATAAGTCTTCTGCTCCTATATTTTGTGTTTTATCTTGCCGATGAAAGATAAATTTACTGGCTCGGATCTTTTACATTTGGAAGAATGCTAAATACGACGCGGGCCACTGTTACTCTTTTTCTTTTCCCATCTGTTTGATATTTAAAACTGTCAAGTAGCAGTCTATTCTTCTCCCCTATATTCAGTTGCCATCTTCCCTTGGTAAAATAATTTGAGGTCCACATTATCTTACATAGAATGGTGAAAATTAGTGATCATGAGTACTTGCGGGATATTACTAATTGTGATATTATCTCAAATCTTATCTCATCATCCACGTTCATCTATTGGAACAGCCTCTCTATTTATACAAGGTAGGTAAGGTCTGCGTACATTCTATCCTTCCCCGACCCCACTTGTGGGATTACACCGTATATGTTGTTGATGTTGTTTAAACCATCACACTGTTCGAATCCTTTTGTATTTGTCAGATTCTTCTAAGTGGGACAAGAGTCGATCTTTATCATAAACAGAGAAGTCTTGGTTGTCAATCCAGTTTCTTAAGATAATGTTCTCGCTTCACATTTAGCGGTAGGGGGTTGGGTACTGTTCATTGTTCCATGTACATTTTCTTATTACTGCTCAGTGAATATGTCTGATATCGTGTATCGTTGGTCTTGCCTTTGGTGTAAATGGCATAAAATTCAGTTTCATGAAATGCTACACAGGTATCTGCATGGAATGGCTCCTGATGCTGATGACGAAAGTTTCTCGTCAGAAGCTTCCGCGAGTGTAAGAGGTCTAGGAGGAACAGGTTCTAACACAGACAACATGTGGCGTCTGCTGCCATCACAAGTTCCATCAAAGCCCAATCCGAAAAATGATTCCCAGCTGCTCGGTAGTTCACCTAATCCATTTGAGCCTGTGATTGAATCAAAACAGCAACCCCAACATTGCTTCTTCAGCAGTGACATAGGTTCACCGGGTACACTAAAGCAGGAGCCGCAGCATCCAATGCGCTCATTCTTTGACGAATGGCCTACCTCCAAAGAATCATGGTCCAATCTCGATGAGGGATCCAGCAAAAATAATTTCTCCACCACTCAGCTGTCCATATCCATTCCAAATGCTCCTTCTGGATTCTCTTCAAGGAGTGCTCCTTCCCCTAAATGGTGAAATTTTAGTATCTTTATCTACCTCTCCCGTTATAGTTGCAAGTATTCCTAGCAAGCTTTTTTGCACTGTCGTTTTCTCATACCTACTTTGATTTGTTGTACTTGAGCCGAGGGTCCTCTGGAATCAGCCTCTCTATCTCCACGAGGTAGGGGTAAGGTCCGTGTAACACACTCTACCCTCCCCATACCCCACATATGGGAGTTCACGGTGTAAGTATTTTTACCTAGCAAGCTTATCGTTTCTCTTTGTTTTTTTCCGCGGGTGCAGAGGCTTGACGTTAAGCAGTCTCTGGTGCTATGGAGCGGAATGGTTGTCCCAGTGCTAAACTCCCCGACATAACAGTAAAAACAAAGACATGTAGGTGGATCGACTCATCATGTTGTTACTTCTGCTTGTATGAGCTTACATGTACGTTTTCTTATTTCTAGTACATTTAGTCCTTGCATTGTGTTTGTAGTTGTCTTTCAATTTCAGTACTCTATTAAACAAACAAACAAATATATTATGGCTTATAAGACAAAGTTTGCCATAAAAATAATGTATTTATTCAAGTAATTTGCTGTATGAGATGATCAATTTGTGGGTTCTTGCTGTGGAAGTAAACCAATTTTATGTTGGAAATCATCTCATTGAATTAAGTGGTTAAATGCTATGTTGCTTGGACTCTCCAAAAATGTTGTCGCAATTGTGTTGGACCTTCCAACAATGGTTTGACACTCACTTATGTTAGTTACACTGATCTTTGGCTATTCTTGTCCTGAGCCGGGGGTCTATTGGACACAGCTTCTCTATATCATCTGAGGTAGTGGTATGGATTGCGTACACTTTACCTTCTCTAGATTCACTTTCTGGGAATACACTGGGTATGTCGTTGCTGACGAGTCGAGGGTCTATCAGAAACATCCTTTCTACTTCATTTGAGGTACGGGGGTCTATCGAAAACATCCTCTGTACTTCATCTGAGGTAGTGGTATGAACTGCGTACGCTTTACTTTTTCCAGACCCCACTTTGTGGGACTATACTGGGTATGTTGTTGCTGACGAGCCAGGGGGTCTATTGGAAGCATCATCCTCTCTACTTCATCTGAGGTACAGGGGTCTATTGGAAACATTCTCTACTTCATCTGAGATAGTGTTATGGACTACGTACACTTTATCCTCCCCAGACCTCACTTTATGGGAATATACTGAATATGTCGTTGCTGACGAGCCGGGGGTCTATCGAAAAAGCCAGCCTCTCTACTTCATCAGAGGTAGTGGTATGAATTGTGTACACTTTACCTGCTCAGACTCCACTTTGTGGGAATACACTGAGTATGTTGTTGTCGTTGATCTCCGACTAATCCTATATTCTCAAGAAACTATTTATCTCATTGCCTCTAATACATGGAGTTTTAGTCATTAAGAAACAAGATTTAAGTTATATACATCGAACGTGTAAGAACTTTTTTATGCTATCGATGTCATTTAACATGTTATAGCACGTTACAAACCGTTTGTTTAAGGATACTGATAAAATGCTGATATCGGAATCAAATGGATCACACATGGAGTATGGAAAGCGAGTCGTACTTTGATAGGGAACGCTTTACCTCTGTAGTGGAACTTTTCAACGTGAATTCGAGTTAGTCACGCTTCAATACAGATACCATACCGGACATTAGATGACAAATCCACTAATCAATAATAATAATAAGAAGAAGAAGTTAGTAATTAGCTATTCTTGATATAATTTTTTTCACATGGTGCAAACAATCTTTTCACGATGAGCATAATTTTTTTATTTTTTATTTTTTGCAAAATTTAAATTGATGCATTTTTTTTTTGGTTACAAAATAAAAACTATGGTTAGTTTTATATTTATATTTATAAATATTGAATTTTGAAATCTTACTTTTTTGGAGAAATTAGGATTTGAAATTAAAGCTGAAATTTTGTACAGATTTCATAAACAAATACTAATTTCAAACACCTTAGCCATGCACTAATAAGGCTGGCTTAATAAATAGACTAATTAAATATTCTTCTCAAATTTTATTATATATAAAATATATACTTAAATTAAGGGTCAGTTGGTAAATAAGTACTTCAATTTTGAGAGTGTATATCTAAACACCCCAACTTGATCTCAACTGACAACTAAACAGTCCGACTTATTCACATCATGTCTCATGGACACTCAACACTAATGCGATACGTAAATTTTGGAGGTGTTTAGATAGTCATTTTGTAAGCTGAAGCGTTAAACTGACACAGTAGCAATGAGTTGAGGTGTCTAAATGTCCATACTAAAAATTGTGTTATTTCTTTAATAATTAATATTCATCAAGATTTTGACAAATAGAAAAGTGAAAAGCATGATTAATTAATTTCTTTGTCTTCTTTGTGTCATGGTTGTTGTGAGGCAATATGTAGGTAATTCCACTTCTCATTAATATTCTACTAACTCTTTTTGACTGAGTATTGGTCTAAAGAAGACTTGGAAAGTCATTGTAAAAAATTCTCAAAATTTCTTTGTCTTCTTTTGTGTCATGGTTGTTGTGAGGCAATATGTAGGTAATTCCACTTCTCATTAATATTCTACTAATTTTTTTTGACTGAGTATTGGTCTAAAGAAGACTTGGAAAGTCATTGTAAAAAATTCTCAAAATTAATAATTACCTTTGAGAAAAGAGTGGGAAGGTATATTTTGTTGAAAATAAAAGGCTAACCACGAGAGTTGGCATAGTGTTTCAGCGCTATATCCCTTAAATAAGAGTTCGGAGGTTTGATTCCCGCCTCTCACGAATGGAGCAAACTCTGTGATCAGTTTCCTACCGCAAAATGTGTTGTCCGAGGAACGGAGGATTAGTCTCATGACTGCCGACTATGGGGATACCTTGGAAAACCAAAAAAAAATAAAAAAAAATAAAAGGCTACTTCTTCCGTTCTATTTTATGTGATATTGTCTGATTTGATACGATATTTAAGAAAAAAAGAAAGTTTTTTAAAAATTATGATATAAAACAATCATTAGATGCTTTGTATAGCTAAAAAATAAATTTTAAAAAATTAAATTATTTTTAGTTATAATAAATTAACATTCTTTTGGACAAATTAAAAAGAAAAGGGTGAAAAAAAATAGACAAAAAGAGTAATATTTTTGGTTGGGGAAAGTTTTCCTATGAAATGATCAATTGGATTATATAAATAATATAAACATACGTCTTGACTTACTGTATTTAAACAAATCTTTATTTTTAAAAAGTAATTACAAAAAATTTAATTAATTATGTATCTTCGTTAGATATATCGGGGAGCTAATTATGTATCTCGACACACCCAAAATCAAAAAAATATATCGGGAGCTAATTATGTATCTTTACAAGAAAAAATGTATCTTCATTGGATGTATTATGTACCTCGATAGACCCAAAATTGAAAAAAAAATATCGGGAGCTAACTATGTAGCTCGACAGGCTCAAAATCAGGATTTTCTGTAATTATGCAAAATGTCAGAATTTTCCGTCATTAATCTCTAAACTATTGGAATTTATGTTGTTTTCCCTTGTATATTAGCTCTTAATTATACCTCTATATTATGTACTTGTTAATTTTTTTATCAATAGTGTATAGGATGCTTTGGCGTATCTCAATTTTTTTACTCAATATTTGCTACCGCTATTTCCTATCAATATAAATCGAATAATTATGCTCAACCAAACATGAACATAAGAACATGTTTTGTCTAATATTATTATATTTTCATAGATCACTGACTACTAAAGTTATTGTCATGTATCAAAAGATTATAATTTTATATTGTAAAAATAGTCTGTTATAAAATGTAAAATACTGTCGTATACGATCAATTCCGTACATAGTAAAAACTTAATATATCAAACTTTTTTTTTAAAAAAAAAAATGAGATAATCATTCTGTACCTCCAAACTATTTTGGATATTTATTTTTATATCTTATCAAATAAGTAAATCATAATTCATAAATAAAGTATATGCAATACTTTAAGGTGCCACATTAGCAAATCATATCTTCATATTTCTTTTACAAAATATTTGCTATCTTAATCTATTACAAATTTTTAAATACACATAATTTTACAAAGATCCACTAGTCAACAATAATAGTAACTAGCTATATACTTAAACGTAGATTCAGTTGGCAAATAAGCACTCCAATTTTGAAAGTGTATATCTAAACATCTCAACGTGATCTCAATAGGCAACTAAACACTCCGACTTGTTCACATAATGTCTCGTAAACACTCAACACTAATGCGACATGTAAATTTAAGAGGCGTTTAGATAGTCATTTTGTAAGTTGAAGCGTTAAACTGGCACAGTAGAAACGAGTTGAGGTGTCTAGATATGCATACTAAAACTTAAAACGTTTATCTAGCAACTCCGTTCAGTAAGTGTTTGTTCATGTATTATGTCTCTTACATTTACACCATATAATCATACAAAATAAAATCTTCATTTAAACAAATAGCACAACTATAAAAGCATCTAGTACTCTTTTGAACTATGATCAAATTTGTTACGACACACTCCAACTTCACATGGGTCCTATTACCTCATGAACTAAATTTTAGTGTATTTTTGTTATCATTTTAAGCTGATGTGATACCTTTTGTCAACCTTTTTAGCTGACTTGACACCTAACGTAACCTCATTTTATGTAATAAAGTTGTCATATCAGCTTAAAAAGGTAATAAAAATATGCTAAAATTAAATTCAGAGGATAATAAAAATCCTGTAAAATTGAAATATATTATAACAACTTTGACTATTGTTCGGAGTCACTGAAAGTTTATTTCTTTAATAATTAATATTCATCAAGATTTTGACAAATAGAAAAGTGAAAAGCATGATTAACTAATTTCTTTGTCTTCTTTGTGTCATGGTTGTTGTGAGGCAATACGTAGGCCATTCCACTTCTAGTTAATATTCTACTAATTCTTTTTGACCGACTATTGGCCTAAGAAGACTTAGAAAGTCAGAACAATTAATAATTACCTTTGAGATTGCAAATAAAATTTTGCTTCCTCCATTTTATTTTATGTGATGCTGTATAATTTGATACAATATTTAAGATTTATTTTAAAAAAAACTTATGATATAAACAATCATACGATATTTAAAGAAAAAAAAAAAGATTTTTAAAATTTATGATATAAACAATTATTAGATGTTTGTGTAGCTATAGAACATTTCACTAGAGGTAGTTTGGTTGGAAAAGAGTTATCCCGTGATTAGTTAATCCCTCCATATATATGGAATAATTTATTCCATCGTTATGATATAAATTGTGGAATAAATAATCTCGAGATTAAGCTATACCTCCAACCAAACGAGGGATAAAATAATCCTACATTTTATCTCAGGACTATTATACCTTATACCTCACACCAAACAAGCCCTAAGAATAAAAATGAATTTTAAAGTTAAATTATTTTTAATTATCGATGACATTATTTTGAATAGACTAACAGAAAAGGTGTCACATGAAATGGGACGAAGAGAGTACAATTTTATACGTTTTTGATTGGAGAAAGCTTTCCAATGAATTAATTACATATCAGCTTCTAATATATAAATGTATTTATTTATTCTTATATCGATAGTGTATATAGGGGCGGATCAAACACTTCGGTGGCCTAAAGCGAAATCAAATGGAGACCTTAAATTTTTAAGAAAAATAAATATATTTCTTTATTAAATTTTAAAGAAAAATAAATATATATTTTTATTAATTAAGTCTATATTTTAAATTTTTTGAGATTCAAAGTTGCTAATATTTTTTATAGCGATTTCTTCTAGTAATTCTTTTTCCTTCAATATAATTAACGCATTTAATCTTTTTTAAAACATAATACTTTAAAGTTTAAATATACAACAAACTTCTTCTAATAATTTTTTACTTTTTTATAAGAAATTTATTTTCTCTATGAATAATATTTAATATTTTTTATTAAAAAAATAAGGCCCCTTAAATTCGGGGACCTAAGACGATCGCCTATTTTCTCAATAGGTAGAGCCGGCCCTGAGTGTATAGGTTTGTTTGTGCGTACCTCGACTCTTTACTCAATATTTGCTACTGTTATCTCCTATCAACCAAAGTATTGAATAATTATGCTCACGAAAATATGAACATAAAAAATAATATGACGTAAAAATATATTTTATATAATATCACATTATTATTGTTTTGGATCACTGACTACTATGCCACGCCCTCACATACTACTTTTGTTTACTAGATATTTAAGTAACTCAATATTCTGTTTTGTCTAATTTCACGTTATTATTTTTTTCGGGTCACTGACAGCCAGGTAACATCCTCATATACTATTTTCTCCATTTTGAATTAGTTGATCCTTTTTCTAAAAAAAAAAATTTATTTCAATTTACTTGTTCAACTTATCAAATCAAGACTATTTTACACAAATTCTTCCCATTCTATCTTTAATAGATATTAAATATAACTACACTTTTTAAAATTTTTAAAAATAACACTTATATTTTCAATATAAACTTTATGAAATTTGACTTTTTTTCTTCTCTTCAAGGAGTACTACTAGCATTCCTATAAGATTTTCAATCCATGCATGGATATGCTACAATTTATCATGTTTAATTAATTATTGAGTCTTGCAATGTTAAGAAGGGTAAAAAGGTAAAATATACTCCTAATCATTGGATTTCTTAATGGGTGTGCTAAGGTTGAAAGGGCCATCTAATCAGGGGCGGACATAACCCCTCGGTAAAAAATTACGTTGTATAATATAAGGTAGAAAATCTATGTTTATGTACGTATATTAATTTTGAACCACCTAACACAAGATTATTGAATAGCTCAGTGGTACAATCTCTACTTCTTGGGACACTACTTCAATCTTGGTCGCAGGAAAAAAACTTTAAAATAAGTTAAAATATAAGTTTATGTAGTAGTGCATCTAATTCGAAACGGAGGGAGTAATTTGTTTACTACATATATTTTAAGTAACTCCAATTATTCTGTTTGGCAAATTCCAGAATAAGATGTTTCGTGGGAGATATGTTCCATACAAAGGTTATCATGTTAGTAGTGGAATTTTGTCAGAAATAGTGTTGACAGTTGGACCAAACATAAAAAGCATCATATATCAAAATCACTCAAAGGTAGCGATCGTAATTGGTAAAGTTATTGTCATGTATGTGTTACGAGGTTATGATTTTACGCTGTAAAAACAGTCTCTTACAAAATGCAGAATATCGAGTGGAGCTACACTTGGGATAGGGGTTCAATTCGTTCGTATGTTCACTTATAAACCCCTTGATGAAAATTCTCTTACAAAATGCAGAATATCGTAGTCAGGGGAGGAGCTACACTTGGGATAGGGGTTCATCAAAATCTCCTTCGATGGAAAATTATATTATATAAATATGATTAAAATTATTTTTATGTATATATAGTAGATGTCAAACCGGTGAACTCTTTCGATTTGATTAGTTCGTATATTCACTTGTGAATTACCTTGATAAAAATTCTGACTCCGCCCGCACATAGTGATAACTTAATATATCGAACTTTTTTTTTTCTTTCTTTAATCAAAATCATCGTTTCTATGAAAGGAAGAGAGATGAGTGCATTATTTTTTTCAATAATTGTAGCAACTTTGGCATCTTATATAATCACACATGTCGATAATATAATTTCTTTTCAATGCCTTTTAGGAATTCAAATAATATTTGCCTTCTACTTTTATGATATGAAAAAAATACTTTATTAAAGAAACATTAGGTGTCAAATAGGATAATGTCCATAAGGCTGGAATCCACTGTATTTTGATTACTGTATTTCCACTTTTTTTTTTTCCGATATTCGGTATCTGCATTGAAGTCGAACTAACTTTGTATTCATGTCGAGCAGTCCCCAATTTTTTCCTCGTTGTTCGGTATATGCATTGGAGTCGAACTAACTTTGTATTCGTGCTGAGAAGTCCCCAATTTTTTTCCTTGATGTTTGGTATATGCATTGGAGTGTACTAACTTCGTATTCATGCTGAGAAGTCCCCAATTTTTTCCTCATTGTTCGGTATATGCATTAGAGTCCAACTAACTTTGTATTCGTGTTGAGAAGTCCCCAATTTTTTCCTCGATGTTCGGTATATGCATTAGAGTCGAACTAATTTTGTATTCATGCCGAGAAGTCCCCAATTTTTTTCTCGATGTTCATATATGTATTGGAATCGAACTAACTTTTTATTCGTGCCGAGAAGTCCCCAACTTTTTCTCGATGTTCGGTATATGCATTGGAGTCTAATTAACTTTGTATTCGTGCCGAGAAGTCCCCAATTCTTACGTCAATGTTCGTTATATGCATTGGAGTCGAACTAACTTCATATTTGTGCCGAGAAGTCCCCAATTTTTTCCTCGATGTTCGGTATATGCATTGGAGTCGAACTAACTTTGTATTCGTGATGAGAAGTCCCACAGTGAGGGTAAAGCACTCTCGGAAACTGAATCAGAAATATCTGATTAAGGAGAAAAGAGTACTTACCACTCCATCGCAACCTTTGTTAATAACTGTAGTGTTACTAATGGTTACTCACTTTCCTGCTTGAGTAATATAAAAGATAAATAACCTTTTTGATACAAAAGGAAAAAAAAAATAAAAAAATTAATTTTTTCACTTATTTCTAGTAGTTAGTAACTATTTAAACAATGAACTATATAAATGTATCAAAAGATTTTAACTTAGTATATACAGACAATGTATAAGATTTCTATAATGTGTATGTATTATACTAGCAGATAAGCTAGTTTATTTTTCAGATGTCTCTAAAAGTTGAACTCTACTTTTCATATGGTTATCTTCTAGTATGATGTCAATCATTTTGATAAGCTTTCAAATTGCCAGGACAGTTCGGTGCATTAAAGTATCTGTTATGTGCGGGGTCCGAGTAGGACCAGATCACAAGGGTCTATGGAGCCTCACGTTACATTTCTATGACTAGCTATTTTTTACGAGCTGAAACGTGGCTTTTATGAATTTTACTCATTTCAGAACTCGATAGATGATGTTTCTTTATCGTTCTCCACTTGGGCTGCAGTACCTTTCAAAACTTACTCGTCAAGTTAGAGAAGTTGATAGTTATGTTGCTCGAATTCTTCAAAAATGTCAATAAGTGTATGTCGGATTCTGATGTACTTTTTTTTAGGATGTGACGGTATTTTTGAAGAGTTGAAGCAACTGATTAGGTGCAGGACCACAACCAGGCCCTACAATCATATACCTTTATAGAACATTAGTGGAGTTACTATTGATATTTCTATTGATATTTCTTTTTGAGATAGAATCTTGATAGTGAGCTTTATCTTGAAAAATTTTAATATCTGAAAAGGAAAAGAAATGGCTGAATCTGCTGTGAAAATCTTGATAATGAGCATAGAATTCATGCTTAACCACCCAGGATATGTGATTGGAGGAGTTCGTCATGAGATCTCGAAGGTGAAACTTGAACTAGAGAGTATAGGGTCATTCATAAAAGATGCTGAGAAGTGCAAAAGCCAGAATGAAGGGGTGACTGTTTGGGTGGTACAGGTGAGGGACGTAGCGTTTGAAGCTGAAGATGTAATCGATGAGTTCTCGTATCATGTGGATAGCATGAAAAAGGGAGGTTTTGGTGGGCGTTTGGCCGGTGTTTTTTACTTTCCAAAGGTAATATGGTTGAGGTACAAAACCGCCCTGGAGTTGAAGAGAATCAGAGGTGAGATTAAAGACATTGCGAAACGAAGCAAGAGGTATGATCTAAGTCACATGGAAGCATCCTCAACCGTTGGATCAAATTCACATAATTCTTCTAGTTGTGTGCAAAATATTGGAGAATCTTCGCTCTTCATTAAGAACGATGAAATTGTTGGGATCGATCATGTGAGAGACTCGTTGCTGTCACGTTTGGAAGGACAAGAGGCACACCGTATTGTCATTTCTGTTGTGGGCATGGGTGGTTCAGGTAAATCAACTTTAGTCGCGAAAGCGTATACTAGCCTGACCGTGAGACAGAAGTTCGACTGTTGTGCTTGGGTTTCCGTCCCACAGAACAGCACGATCGAGGACTTGCTCAAAAAGCTGATCTCGGAGTTTTTGGATGGAGAGGAAAATATGATCCCGAAAAATTTTATGTCAATGGACTACAGGCAGTTGGTGGAGATTCTTGTAAAGTTCTTGGATAAAAAGAGATATGTTGTTGTATTTGATGATGTATGGAACAATAATTTCTGGAGACAAATAGGTGTTGCTCTTCCGGATGATGAAAACCGGAGTAGGATCATAATAACAACGCGAAATGAAGATATTGCAGCATTCCCTTATGGTCCTGGTGGTACACATGTTTTTCGTTCGGAGCCATTAGCTGATGACTACGCGTGGACGCTATTTTGCAACAAGGCGTTTTCGAGTCAGCCTAATTGTCAGTGTCCTCCTGAACTGGAGAAAATAGGTAGGGCATTGGTGAAAACATGTGAAGGTCTACCTTTAGCAATTGTTGCACTTGGAGGACTAATGGGGTCGAAAGATCGATCGGAATTGAAATGGAGGGAAGTTCATGACAGCTTAAGTTGGCATATCAGCAACAATAAGTTACTAGATGAGGTTAAAAATGTTATGTTGATGAGTTTCAATGATTTGCCTTATTATCTTAAGAACTGTTTCTTGTATTGTTGTCGATTTCCGATGGGAGAATGGATAGGAGCAGGGAGGCTCATTAGAATGTGGATGGCTGAAGGTTTTCTTGAAGAAAATCGCAGCCTGAATCCGGAGGAAGTTGGTAAAATCTATCTCAAGGAGCTGATTTCGAGGAACTTATTCCAAGTTGTAAAGCATCAGAGTTTCATAAGGCCGAAGCTTTGCAAGTTGCACGATCTGATGTGGGAGCTAGCTCGTTCGATCTCAGAGAGGGAGAATTTCTTGTCTATATATAGTGAAGAGGAACTAGAGAAAGAGGAGATAAGAGCACGTAGATTGTCCGTGCACAATGTTGATGGAGGGCTTAAGATGAGTGTTGATCTAACACGCGTTCGATCTTTCTCTATGTTCAGTTTCAAAAAGGAATCCAAGTTTTTGTTGGATGATCTTTTACCGCGGTTTAGACTGCTGAGAATGTTGGAGTTGGACGACGCTAAGGTTGATTCTTTACCTTACGAACTTGGTAAATTGTTCAATTTGAGGTACTTAAGTCTGAGTGGTACCGGAATAAAAGAGCTGCCAGCGTCTGTGAATCGACTGAGGAACCTACAGACTCTAGATATTAGACGAACAGAAGTGAATGTACTCCCGGAAGGAATCACCGAGCTGCATAATCTGCGACATCTACTGGCCTATGGCAAAGAGATAGGAGCGGAACATTTTGAATATGTGAGAGGGGTGCAAGTTCTCGGCAAACTGTGGAAACTGAAGAACTTACAAGTACTTAATCGCGTAGAGGCAAACGCAGATATAGCACGTAAGATCAGGAAAATGACCAAGCTTAGAAGGATTGAGCTCACAAATGTCAAAGAAGAATACATGAAGAATATATGTTCGTCTATCGACAAACTTAAATTCCTTCACCATCTACTTGTGATGACAGTGGATGCAACTGCAATTCTTAAACTAGACGATCTCTCGGAGACTCCACTCATTCTCAGGAAGGTTACTTTAGTCGGAAAAATGTGCAAAGTGCCTCGTTGGTTTTCCTCAATGCTCAACGTTATGCATTTGCATTTGCATTGGAGCCAATTGCCTGAAGATCAGGATCCTATCCGCTGCATCAGTGAGCTTCCGAGTTTGGAGCATCTCGTGTTGGTTAATGCCTACACCAGCAAGAAACAGCTGATCTTCGAATCAGGATTCCAAAAGCTCGAGGACCTACACATTTCGTGCTTACCAGAGTTGGAGGAAATAGTATTCCTGGAAGGCGTTATGCCAAAACTCGTGCGCTTGCATATATACAATTGTCCTCAACTGAAGGAGGTTCCTCAAGGACTTGAATATCTTACCAATTTGAAACAGATGAATCTGAAAGCCGCTTCATCAGAACTCGTAGACAGTATACGCGGCAAAGGAAGCAGCATTCGTTCAAAGGTTGGACGGATCCCATCCATCAAAAATTACTATGAGACCGATGGTATTCATGTGTACGCCAGACTGTCCTAACACTCTGTGTTCAACAGATACGCCATTTTCTTCTCGAATACTTATACTTAGGTGCTCCATTTTATTTTCCCATTGAGGCCGAACCTAAACATGTGCTCGAAGATAGCTGTACACACACTGATAAGGGATGTATGGATTCTCGAAAACAGGAGATTACTCATTTAAGCACACTTTCACCTACTCTATCGAATTGACAGCAACGATTCACTGTGTGCACGCGTGCCACAACGCGTTTTCTCATGTTTTTTCCGCAATTTGAAGTTCACAATCACCAAAACAATCAAGGCATATAATCAAGTTGTAACCTTTGCACACATCTACAAGGTTGCTCTATGTCCATATTGAAAATTCAAGCTTCTCCCATCACCAAATCACAATGATAACTTTCTTGGCACAAACTCTACTAATGCACTATGTTGCTCGAACCTTCCAAAAATGTCATTGTACTCGTGCCAGATCCTCCAAAAAAGCACTATTTTTGAAGGATCAGACGCACCTGACAACATTTTTGAAGCGTCCAAACACATAGCTAACATGTAGTATGTGTAGCCTTGTTACTTGAGTTGTGTTAGCTCTGACAATTTGTTACAACTTACAGATTGGCGATTGGCACAGAACGTTGCAACAAGTCTTCAACATCTCTTATGGTGAACGCGGTGTGATTTACGCTAGGTGCAGTAGTGCTTGTTGGGATCGGCCATATGAATCCTCACCATCCATATCTTTTTCCTCTTTGCATTTATATGTAACCATACTAGTGTGAGTTGTATTATGAACAATTTGTTGTATATTAATGATGAATCATTTGTTGCTGCCATTTTTCAGCAAGCCTCTGTCAGGGATCGGCAGCAAGTTCATCTGAATTCAGTATTTTCGATGCAGAGCATACATTTATGTGTAAAATTTACTAAAATTGCAAAAAATAAATATGAACCACAACTCTTAACAATATAATGGGTTCAATGGACTCATAGAATTTAAATTCTGGATTCGCTTTTGGCCTCTGCCAGACTCTGGTGTGGTGCGTAGGCGAAAATCGCAACAACCTTCTATCAACTTGCAACATTCTTGTAATCAAATCTTTTACCTATTGGAAATTCACTCAAATTATTGTTAGGAATGTCAAAATCCTGTTATGAGCAGTGACGGAATCAGAATTTTCATTGAGGGCGTTTAGAAGTAAACATACGAACTAGCCAAAGGGGTTCAACATCTACTAAATATTGGGCGTCGGGTCTCTAGATGCGCTAGCGATTGGCACATAGGGGAATGGTTGCCCGGATTTCTCGGCTTGGTATCCTGCACCTCGCGTTCATGATATCTACATTCAACTATATTACATACAAAAAATATTTTTAACTATGTAAAAACAATATAAAAATAGTATAATTTTCCATCAAAGGATGAAGCCCCTGAATGAAAGATGGCTCCGCGCTGATTATCAATGTTGCCCAAATGGATTTCCCGCAAATTCAAATTTAGTCGAGCCATAATATAAATACCGAACACAAGACAAAATCTTAAATTAGAAGTGGATTTGAATAATAAATGGTAGAATATTCAAATTTCTTCATTTTAAAATATCTCTCCAATAATTTTTAAAAAATTAATATACCACCAAGGAACAAAAACAAAAAAAAGGAGCGGGGTATCACCGACGTATACATAATTACGACGTCGTTTCCGGGTCGTGAAATCTATTTAATACCCGATTAGATACCTTGAATTTCTACTCTTTTTTCATTATTATTATTCGCCACACATCAAATCGCCGGAGCCGGAGAACTGATAAAATCGTCGGAAAGGTAAGTTTCAGGTCCCCAAATATTTCACTTGTTTATCTGAAAAAAAAAAACCCTAGAAAATGCTCAATTTTATTCGATTTCTTTTAAAAAATTGATTATGCAAGAACGAATATTTCATCTTGTTTAAGGAAAAATTGTATCTGAAAAATATTCTATTTTATGGTTATTGATTGTGTAATTACTGATAGTTTGTTTTTATGCCCTTAGTTTTGTAATTAGTGTGAATTTTCAGATTATCACAAGGATTTAAAATTAATCAATTAAAATAAGGTATAAGATTTTTATGTTGTGGTTTTGTTCTTTTTTTTTTTGTTTTGTTTTTTGAATTGATTGTGAAATTACCGGTAGCTTGATAGTCAAATTGTTGAGTATTGGTAGCTAGTTTGAGTTTTGAGTTTGAGGTGAAACTGTTGTTGTTGTTGTTGTTATTGATGACTGTGGTGTGATGTGCACCTTTTGTAAGTAACAGCTTGTATCTGAAAAAACACTAGAGAAAAAGCAGAAAAGGCACTGCTTTCTGGTTTAATCTTTTGTGATTCAATGAAGTTGGGTTGAGCACCATGAGGTGTCAAGTTCAATTCCTAATAGAGGAACACTAGGTGATTTCTTCCCATCTGTTCTAGCCTTGGTTGACAGAGTTACCTGGTCTGTTGCTGGTGGGAGGTGGCAGGTATCCCGTGGAATTAGTCAAGGTGCGCGCAAGCTGGCCCGGATACCACGGTTATTAAAAAAAAAGAATTCTTTTGTCTGGAGTCATATAGCTGAACTTAAGAGTTTGAGATTGAGGAGAAATTGTTGTTCTTTTGTTGTTATTCATGGTTCTGGTGTAATCTGCACTTTTAGTAACGGTTTTTATTTGGAAAACACTAGATAAAAAGCAGAAAAGGCATTACTTTATGGTCTAATCTTTTGTGGTTCAATGAAGTTGGGTTGAGAACTATGAGGTCTTAGGTTCAATTCCCAACAGAGACAAGCACTAGGTGATTTCTTTTCTTCTGTTCTAGCCTTGGTGGACAGAGTTACCTTGTCCTTGTTGCTAGTGGGTGGCAGGTGTCCTGTGGAATTAGTCGAGGTGTGCGCAAGCTAGCCTGGACACCACGGTTATCCAAAAAAAAAAATCCTTTTGCCTGGAGTCATAAAGGCGAGCCAAAATAGTTTGAGATTGAGGAGAAATTGTTGTTCTTGTTTTTGTTATCGATGGTTCTGGTGTAATTTGCACTTTTAGTAACAATTTTTATTTGAAGAACACTAGAGAAAAAGCAGAAGCAGAAAAGGCACTACTTTATGGTTTAATCTTTTGTGGTTTAATGAAGTTGGGTTAAGCACCATGAGGTCTTAGGTTTAATTCCCAACAGAGACAAACACTAGGTGATTTGCTTTTCTAGCCTGAGTGGACAGAGTTACCTGGTACCGATGCTGGTGGGAGGTGACAGGTATCCCATGAGTCGAGGTGCGCGCAAGCTGACCCCAACACCACGGTTATCAAATAGTTTGTTAGGAGACGTTATCCAAAAAAAAATCCTTTTGTCTGGAGTCGTAAAGCTGAGGCAAAATAGTTTGAGATTGTGGAGACGTTATTCTTGTTGTTGTTATTGATGGTTCTGGTGTAGTCTGCACTGTTAGTAACAGTTTTTATTTGAAAACCCCTAGAGAAAACAGTCGAGGCACGATCTTATGGTTTAGTTCTTTGTTCTTTTTTGAAAAAAATTGATTGTGATGCACCGATAGCTTGTTTAAGACAGGTGATCGAGTACTGGATTTAATGGATCCGGATGGAATCGAACTGATATTGAAGATTCATATAGCCGAATCAAACTAGTTTGAGATTGAGGTGAAATTGTGTAATCTGCACGTGTATTAAACCTAGTAGTTTTTTGAGATAGCTTACATTAATTACCTCATTGAAGGTGCTTTAAAGTTTTGTACTTTTGGTCTTTTCAGGGACTTTTACTATCTGTCTGTTGGTCTTTTGGGTATAGTCCATACCTTAAAAATCAAGTACCTTACATCAGTCTCCCACATCGGCTTGGGGAAGGGGACTTGTTCTCTTTATATGGTTTGTCAATCCTCACCACTTGAGCTAAGTTTTAGGGTTGAGTTAGGCCCAAGGTCCATTTCTTTATCAATTATCTCGTTGAAGGGGCTTTCAAAGAAAAATTATTTTTGGACTTTTGGGAGGCTTTCGCTATTTGTATGTTGGTTTTTTCCGTATTGCTCTACCTTAGAAATCAACTATTTTGGGTAACTATGTCTTTGTGGGATTGAATTGTTGGTCTCTGTTTAATTTTGGAACCTATCTGAATTTGAAAGCTGATCTGATTTTCTGGTTTAATTGTGAATTGTTTAAAATCTAGGGCTTCGATTTTTTTATCCTTAACTATTAATTTTTGCTGCACACATTCTATTGCTGTTCTGATTTGAAGTTCTGCATTTGGAACTTTGAAAAGCTAGTGTTGGTAACTTTGATGCTTACGTTGTGATTTTCAGAGTAAACAGACCGTTATGATTTTTAGCTCTGAATTTGGAACTTTGAAAGACTGCTGGGGTTCGAAAATTTGGTGCTTACATGTTAGATTTTTAGTGAATGCAGCTTTTTCACTTCTGATTTTAACACTGTTTGGAACTTTTAAAAGCTACATGTTGGGTTATTTGTGTACTGCTTTTTCCCTCCTGATTTTAGCTCTGAATTTATTACTTTGGAAACTATTCTTTTTGAATATTGATTCTTAAATAGTTGGTTTTTTGGTGTGTACAGCTTGCTGGTGAGAAACAGTCAACATGCCGGCCACAGCAGGTAGAGTTCGCATGCCTGCGAACAATAGGGTTCACAGTAGTGCTGCCCTACAGACGCACGGCATCTGGCAAAGTGCCATTGGTTATGACCCATATGCTCCTAGCAAGGATGAAGACAAGAAATCATCTACTCAGAAGGCATCTTCAGCTGCAGATCCCGAAAATGCTTATGCGAGCTTTCAGGGTTTGCTTGCACTTGCCCGAATCACTGGATCCAATGCTGATGAGACCCGTGGAGCATGCAAGAGGTGTGGCCGAGTGGGCCACCTCACTTTCCAATGTAGGAATTTTGTGAGTGTTAAGGATGATAACAAGGATGCGGAGGCAATTGAAGCTGCTGTGTTGTCTGGATTGGAGAAAATTAAGGGGAATGGTTCTAAGATGAAGGGGAAAGCAGAAAACGAGGAGAGCAGTGAAGAAGAGGAGGAGAGTGAGAGTTCTGATTCAGATTACGATTCTGAAATGGAGAGGGCAATTGCTGAGAAGTACGGTAAGAAGGTGAGCAGAAAGTTAAAGTCGTCATCTAAGAAGCACAAGAAGAAAGATTTCGATGATGATGATGACGACGAGTCAGACTCAGGAAAAAGGAAAAAGAGGGGTAGATCAAAGAGGAGGAGAAGTGGGAAGAAGAGAGGACACAGTGATTCAGAGGATGATGATGAAGATAAGGAGCGCAGGAAGAGGAGGAGGGAAAAGAGGAGGAGACGGGATGACTCATCAGATGAGGATGAGGATGAGGATCGTCGGAGGAGGAGGAGAAAAAGTAGGAAGGAGAAGAGGAGGAGGAGAAGGCATAGACATGCGAACAGTTCTGCTGAATCAAGTGATGAATCTCCTCCAAGGCACAAGCGTAGGAGCAGGAGAGCAGCAGCCTCAGCATCTGATTCTGATGCCAACAACTCTGATGATGCACGTGTAGGAAGGGACAAAAAACGTTCTGAGAAGAGGAGCAGGAAACGGCATGATGATGAAGAGTAGTAATACACTCGTGGAAGGAGATTTATCGTCTACTTTCAGGATTGCAGGTCAATTCCTTTCTACGGAACTGCTTATCTAGGTACTCTGTGTGTATCTGTCAATGTCTTATCTTTATTTTTGCCTCAACGAATACTCGTTTGCTTGTAAGTTTCCCTTCATGGTCTTGAGTATTGTTCAACTGATGGTGCAGTACTGCATGAGTTATTCGGGATATTAATATCCTTGTTGAACTTGCAACATGTTATCCTTTCGAAGGCTTTGTGGAGTTATTAATTACAATCCGCAACTTGTGCAACTTCATAGTGTATTAGTCAAAGTGATATTTGAGCCCTATATTTACAGTGTTCATTAACATCATGTGTTCATTACAGTAGCCTTTAACATTTGATTGTGAAATGCCCTTCCGGAATTGTATTCCGGATGTTGTGTACACTCTGATTTCTGGTTATGCTCGATATTGTTAATCGCCCAGAAACCATAGGTCGAAAGAAAGATAAAAGCCAGCAGTAGAGCAGATCTCTTAACAAACTAAAAGCCAGAAATTGTTTGATTTGCAAATCTTGGAGTTGCTAAGGAAGAGTAGCATCAACACTCATCAGACACCCAACACAAGTTTTTTTCCCTTCCCTTTCCTTCCTTTCTTGTAGCAGTTCCCCAGGTCTTGATCTCTATGCTGATCGGATTCGAATTATCTAACCCAAGGGGTTGACCTAGTGGTCTATGAAGTGGATGCAAACTTTAGAGATGCGGGTTTAAGTCCAATGACAATAAAATACTAGGTGAGTTCTTCTCATCTGTTTGAACCGTGGTGAGCAGGATTATTAGGTAGCCGTGGGAGGCAGCAGGTACTTGCTGGAATAGACGGGGTATGGGGTTGGAACCCCATGTATTAGGGAGGAGGATTCAACCAATACAACAAGAACATACTTCGTGTGATTTCACACTTGGGGTCTGTGGAGGTAGGATCTACGCAGTCCTTACCTATACATTTGTGGGTAATAAAAGGTTGTTTCCGATGCACCTTTCAACCAATGTGGGACTTAAATATGAAATTGGTCTTAGAATTACATTTTTTGTTAGGAAATTCACGAAATATGTACAAATAGCTTTATTCAAACACAGTAACTAAAACTAGCTATGAGTTTCAGTAGCAAGTTCAGAACTTCATAAACTTCAACTCCTTGTTCTGCTGTAATCGAGCATATAGATAGGTTTAGCTCTAATAGTTAGCACAAAGTTGATTAGGCCTAACACTGCTAAATGGAGCGGATTAGTGGTTACTGAAGTCTACGAAAATCATGGGATATCATAATTCAGATCCCAATAACAACAACGTTTACAATATATCCAGTGTAATTTCACAAGTGAAGTATGGCGAGGGTGGAGTATACGCAGACTTCACCCCCCCCCCCCCCCCCCAACCACCTTACAGAGATACAAAAGTTGTGTCCGATAGACTTAATTCAGATCTCTATACAACAACAACATACCCAGTGTATTCCCACATAGTGGGGTCCTGGGAGGTTTAAAATGTACGCAGTTCATACGACTACCTCTGATGAAGTAGAGAGACTGTTTCCGATAGACCTCCGACTCATAATTCAGATCCCTATGTAGAGTGAAAATGTTATGTGATCTTTCTTGCACTGCTCAAGTATTATTACACAAAGTTACTCGATATCTGTGTTGGTGGACGGTAGCACGTGCAACCGCCCTTGATACCACCACTATAGAAATAAACAAAAAGTTAAAAGACTAGGCCTAGACCTTCACCAATTTGAAGAGAAGTATAGTTTGATGATCTAGTTAGATTAAGCCCATCTAAACCTAAAGAGCAATAGACACCAAAGCTCTTACTGGTCCAAACAAAGTTCGAAAAAACACATAAAGTTGGAACAATCTTAACTAGCAAGATCTTAAAAACTAGTTACTTGCTAAAAGAACAAAGTGACAAAAAAGAAAAAGAATTAATGGCACCTGGTCTCTTCTTTTAACAATTTACCAGAAAAAGAAGTTAAGAATATAATCAAAGTGCAAATGAAAGAAACCTTGGAAATGGGGAAAGGACCTGAGGATTGTGAGAGGTCCATTAAAAGGTATATCTTAGATACTTTTACAGTTTGATGATCAATGAATGGCTTTTCATATATAAATCACCTTTTTTTTTAAATGATCGTGGTATTCGGATGAGCTTGCGTGCATCCGGCTAATTTCATAGGTTATCAGTATCTTACTTATTGTACCCGAGTTAGCTTTCATGCACCTCGATTAATTCTACAAGATACCTGATACCTCCTTACTAACAACAATATCTTTGTTCTCTACAGTTTGATGATCAATGGATTGGCTTTTTATATATAAATCACCTTTTTTTAAATAATCGTGGTGTGGACGAGCTTTCGCGCACTTGACTAATTTCATGGGGAATTAGTCACCTTCCACCGCCAATAGTATCTTATATATTCTACCCGTATCAACTTCCAAGAGATACCTGTCGCATCTCACTAACAATAGTATCGATATAATTCACAGTTTGATGATCAATGAGTGGCTCTTCGAATATAAATCACTTTTTTCCAATAACTGTGATGTTCGAATTAGCTTGCGTGCACCTCGATTAATTCCTCGGGTTACCGGTGACCTCACACCAACAACAGTATCTTATATATTTTACCCAAGTTTGCTTTCATACACCTCGATTAATTTCACGAGATACCTGTCACCTCCCTCTAACAACAATATGTCTTTGTACTTTACAGTTTGATGATCAATGAATGGCTTTTCGAATATACATTACTATTTTTTAATAATTGTGACATCCAGTCTTAGCTTGTATGCACCTCTACTAATTTTACGAGATATTTGTCACCTTTCACCAGCATCTTGTATCAGGTAAATTTGTTCTTAAGACTAAAACGGATAAAAAATAGTCACGTAATATTTTATCTCTACTGAAATTTAAACCTGAAATCTCATCGTTTTCGGTGCACTTTATATATATCAATCACTTTTTCAAACTTTGCATATTGTTCTGTCCTTGATTTTGCAGTATTTCTAAGCATTCCTAACGTTAAAAGGTAGTCTAAACTCTAATCTATCTAGTCACCACTTTTTAAACCATTTAAGGAAAGGCTTCTTCAAAATCACTTGTTTGATTCCCTCCCTATATTTTCTTTTTAAAAATAATGATGGAATTCGACTTATCTTTGCGCGCCTCGACTATTTTATTAGGTACTCGCTATGTATTACCATTACAAGTAACAGATTCGCCAAAGTTTAAGCAAGTAGTATAGTCGGACTCATAATTTGAAGTTTAGGGCAAGATCGACTTTGACAATTGGGAATGAGTTCTATCATCGAGAGAAAACGAGGTTGGTTTCACCGGTTAATGCCTTTAAATGACTGCCTCAGTTATAAAGGAGGTAGAGGTGCAGAGATAGCAAGGAGATTTGCTTTGAAGCAGCCACCATTGAACAGTGGGGAGCTAGGATTTTCATTGAGGGGGGTTTAGAAGTATGTATACGAACTAGTCGAAGGGGTTCAGCATCTACTATATATGCATAAAAAATATTTTTAACCATGTAAAAAAAATATAAAAATAATATAATTTTTTGTCGAAGGGAGTTCGGATGAACCCTTGAGAGCAAAAGTGGCTGCGCCACTGCCCTTGAAAATGTGCGTAAAGGATACTGACCCTTGCACAAAAATTGAAAATGTGCGTAAAGGATACTGACCCTTGCACAAAAAATGAACGGGGCTAAGCAATTTGTCGAAGTTGTGGAATGTCAAAAGAGGCAGGGATACTTTAATTCCTTCTGCACTCTTGCCGATATATATTTTAAAAAAAAACAATTAAAAATGGCGAATATATGTCAAAAAAAGGTTTAATTGTTGGGATATTTTTTAATTCGGATTTTAATTAGGATTCTATTCCTTTTAAGTTATTAGGTTCAAAATTAATAATTTATCCATTTAAGGCAAATAAAAAGTTTGGGTCAAAGTTACTGAATTCGGCTGATATTGTAAGATAAATTTTAGTTCCATCTCTTAACAGTTTCGAAAATTTCACTCCTTTTTTTTGCCCTCTATTGGAATTTGAACCTTTAGTCTTTTATAATTTTTATCTCACTTTATTGATCACTAAATCGTATTTTTGGATGCATTGATAATCTATTGTGTATAATATATGGAGTAAAATAGCAAAAACTTGGAAAAACTTGATCCTAAAGCAGAAAAATTATCAAAATGTTTGAGGGGAATAACTAAAAATTGAGGAGAGAAAGGGAACCAAAATTAGTGAAAAAAAACTTGATCAAAATGTTGATCCAAAAGCTCTATTTTATAATATTCATGTAACAGCAGAATAATATAAAGCTTTATCAACAAAACTTTGTACCATAATCACTAATAAAAGTTGAAACAAATATTGAAATACACAATTACAATGATATATATTCAATTCATTAGGAACTGATAATCTTTTGACCAAAGATTCGTGCCACGAGTAGGCAAGCATGCGGGTTGTACCGATGAGCTTTGAGCTGTTGAGTAGCGATTGGCTGAAGGGACTTTCCTCATGTAGCTGAGTGCAAATGAGCCAGTTAAAGACAAGTAGGCAAGACGTTAGACTAGTATCAGTGGGGTACGTAAACGATGATAGATCACATGGTTTTGTATTGGTCCATTTTGAATTGCCGAGTGACGATTGCTTCATCTCTTAAAAGAATGCCGGGAACTAATCGGTCTGATTTATGATATTACGCTTACCTCCTTTATTCTGATTTTTTTTTGGATATATTGTTATTCCATTATCCTATTTGTCAATAGTATAAACAAATTATGATATGGCCAATGTGCCCTCATATTTGTAATCATTTCCTCATAGCATGTCTTCTTTGTACTATCAATAAGATCAATTATAACTAGTCAGATACTCATATTCCAATAATATAAAAACAAAGAAATTCTACGATTAAATTATCGAAAAAGATAGAATAAATTGTATATGAGCTCCTTAATTTATTCAAGTCGAGGATTTATCAACATAATCTGTCAGTCATCTCAAAAGATAGAAGTAAAGACAAATGATTCATGAAAACATTCTTTGATTAGAAAAGTTCACATAATTACTTAATGATTGTGTTCTAACAATTAGCCAAAACCCCATGTTTGAAACTTTGAATTAAAGGCATTTATTGGCACTTGCTACAAAAGCATATATTATACATGGCTAAGATTATTAGGCCCCATTTACTAATATATTGTTTTTACTTTGCCACACATTATTGGTCACTCACTTTGCCAAAAAATCTGCACAAGACAAAGAAGCATATTTTCTTTTTATTTTTGATTTTTCATTCGATATTCAGTATTCGTATTAGTGTTCGATTACATTCATATTAGCATATTGCAAGGGCCTGTTTCTGGGAGCGGCGTCTTTCATTA
>NC_061111.1:251192927-251197187 GCF_002878395.1 Capsicum annuum | reverse complement strand
TAGAAGCTCGTACTCGAGACTTCTGATTAAGGATGAAAGAATTTCAATCATCTCATCACAATCCATATTGGTCAAACACGCTTTTTATAAAAAAAAAAAATCATCTGTTATTTGGTGCACGTATTGAAGCCCGACTAAATTTGAATTCACACATTAAAGGACTCATTTTCAAGACCGATAGTCCCAAGAGATGTCTTCCATTCTCTGGGTGGAACACGAGACCTCTGATTAAAAGTCGAGAGATTCGAATCATTCCACCACAATTCATATTGGTCAAAGACTCATTTTAAAAAAAAATGCATCTGGAATATAATTGGCACATGTATTAGAGTTGACTAAATTCAGATTCACACATTGAGGGCTCATTTTCAAGGCCCGATATACACTCCCAAAAGATGTCTTCCATTCCTTGGGTAGAACACGAAATCTCTGGTTAAAACTCGAGAGGTCCTAACCATTCCACCACAATCTATACCGGTCAAAGACCCATTTTTAAGAAAAAAAATTCATAGAGTATTTGGTACATGTATTGGAGTTCGACTGAATTCAAATTCATACATTGAACGACTCATTCTCAAGGCCGATACTCCCAAAAGATGTCTTCCATTCTCTGGGTGGAACACGAGTCCTCTATTTAAAAGTTGAGAAATCCTAACTATTCCACCACAATCTATATTCGGTCAAAAAAACACTTGATAAAGATATTGTGAATTTGAAAAATTAGTATAAAGTTTTTTTTCATCTCTTTCTCATTCAAAAATTGTTGGATTTGAACTAAAATGGTTAATTTAACCAGACAAAGAATTAAGGATGTCTGAAAGAAATATACTTTGTAAACTTTTGACTATGCTTTTCTTCTTGCCTAAGAAGATCTTGTATGAACCCTATCTTTAGAGACAATAAAGCTTAAAGTATCACCATAATTAATTAATATTGCCACGTGGCAAATATAATTTATTCGTATTTGATATATATATCAAGCAGAGTTTATAGCTAGTCAAAAAATTGACATGAAGGTCTAATCATGCACTTCAGTCGTATGCTTAACATATGCAAGTTGATCAGTTCGAATAATTAGAAAATAAAGTATTTACTTGTGATATGATATTATACGTAAAAGCTTTATTTCATTATGTATTATAATTAAGTAATATTTATTATCATTTTAATCCGTTAGTTTTATGATTTTTGTGACTTTTTTGATAAGCTTTCGATTGGCTATAGATTCGAAGAAGTTTCAAAAATAAATTTTTTATAACGAATTTTTTTATACCGAAATATATACCAAACACTAGCTCAAATACTTGATTTGATGTTAAACAGTGTCATGAGTAAGTGGCCATTTGGCCACGAATAATTTTTTCAAAATTATGTTTGATGATAAATAAAATTTTGAAAAGTTTTAAAATTTGAAAAATATCAAAAAGTTGTTTTCATACTTTTTACTCTAAATATTCACAATTTTTTTTAAAAATAATTTTAATTTATATTCATGTTGCTCAAATGCAACTTTAATTTTAAAATTGTTCTATATTTTTAACTTTAAAATAAAAATAAGAATTATTTTTTTTTTCAGATTTCATAATTTTTATGATTAAACGGATGCTTAAAAAATGTACAATGAATGCACTGCCACTATGGGAAATTAACACATGGGAATTGAAACTTCTAATAAGATTTTTTGGACCCAAATATCTTGAAATTCTGAAAAGGAACTGAGAAACCGTCATTAATACAAATTGTACTTGGTATAGTAATAGGCGAAACTAGAATTTTGAGTTTCAAAATTCAATTAAACTTATTGAATTCTGCTGAATTCGTACTCGATATTATATTTTCATCCTTGAGTACGAGCTTTCCTTTGAAAAAGTGTTGCCGGAATTATCTATTGACGTAATATTTAGAGATTATTGCAAATAAGTGTTTGTATATCAAATTTACGTAACAGTTAGGTTTTAAATTTTTTTTTAATTTTTCAGTCATAAAATCTCAATTATGTTATTTTCAACTTAAAATTGTTATGAATAACATTTTTGTTGAGTGAGAATCTATTAAAAATAACATATCTACGTCACAAAGGTAGGACCCAATTTGCGTATGCCATATCTAGTTTGAAACATAGTGTAACTAGTAAAATTATTATAATGTGATCGAAAAGTTAAGCGTTCAAGCCTTGCAAACAACCTCTTGTAGAAATACAAGGTGAGGTTGTGTGCAAATAAATCCTTATGGCCGGACTATTTTTGGATTCTGCACGTAACGGAAGCTTTAGTACATCAGTCTGTCTTTTAAAAAAAAATTGATATATATATATATATATAGGAGAAACCAGTCAAGTAAACTAGTATACAATAACAACAACAGATCCAATGAAATTTCACGAGTGGAAGAAACATAGCAATATGAAAAGTTTAAAAAAAAAAAAAGATTAAATACATTACATATAAGGATTCTATTTTTTTTATGGGCAACCAACATAAATTTCGACAGTTTGAAGTTTAATTACAAAAAATTTCAATATTTTGCATAATTACTGAAAATTTTAATTTTGAGTCTGTTGATATAATAATTAGCTCCCGATGCATTCAATGAAGATACATTTTTTCTTTGTAAAGATACATAATTAGCTTCCGATATATTTTTTTCGATTATGGATCTATCGAAATACAGAATACATCCAACAAAGATACATTTTTTCCTTTGTAGAGACACATAATTAGCTTCCGATATATTATTTTAATTTTGAATCTGTCCAGATACATAATTAGCTCTCGATACATCAAAAAAATGCATAATTAGTTTTTTATTAGTGGGGTTAGGTAATTTTGGTTTGTACACTTCTATATGTTTGTTTGTTTTTTTTTTTTTTTTTTGTAATAACGTAAAAAGAGAATAATTAGATTTATGTAGTAATTGATGTCTCAGGTACACCTTTGAAATTTTTTTTTCCCAACAACTTGACATTTATCTTTTCCCTTTTCATCAATATTTTTACCAAACTAAAAATTTATTAATTAAACATTGATCTCCACAATAGTAATTTTATTTGGCATTTGTGGATTTTTGAAAAAGTTTGGAAAAATCTATTTCACCAATACTTTAGTTGAAAATTTAATAACTTATTAAGAGATGATTAAATTTTCAAACAAGTTTGGTAGGAAATTAGTATCATGAATTTATAGAAGTTTGGTAGCCAAGAAAAAAAAAATCATAGTGTTCATGCTAATAAATAAAGGGGTTCATATATTGAAAAAAAATTAAGTTATTCATATTTTGCAATTTTCATATCTAAATTATAAAAAATTGTTATTATTCTTATGCCACATTCTATTTCACATAAAATAATAAGTAATTCTCATTTAGTCTAATGTATATATTAGTTAATATCGCCAATTAAATACCATATCAATTATACGACGAGTATTTTTCATGTGTAGCCAATCAAACATCGTATTATATATCTTATTCCTTTTTTTATGCTAAATTAATTAATTTATTATATATCATCAATCAAACATGAAATATATGATCCCTAAAAGAAGGAAATTTTGATTTTTATAAATTTGGAATAGATATGAAGCAGTACATATCTTAAATGAATGATAAGTAAAAAATATTGATTTTGATTATAAATCACCAATCATTTTGGTGACAATAACAGAAATAAATTCCCAAAATCATTGGAGATCATGATGACGTAATAAATATCTCTCTCTAGCCTATATTCGTAATTAGATATTTAGATTTCAATTTTGGACAGGCTTACCATTGGTAAAGAGCGTTTTATCTATTAATGTAAGACTTTAACGTATATATAAATTAACTAAATTTCAAAATGAATATTATTTTTTTTAATTCTATTTTGATAATTCTTTTTCTTTTCTAGGTTATGAATCTTTCTAAAATAATTTATCTATTCAATGGAGATTAAAATAAGATACATGTATATTTTATTCTCCTCAAAATTTACTTATAAATTATGTTGATATGTTATTATTGTTATAGGAGTAAATATATAATTACCCCCTTGATATTGGTCGAGATTTTAAAAAAGACACCTAAACTTTGAATTCGACCTATTACCCCACGATTTTTCTTTATTTCGTTGCAAACACACCATTTTTCGCTGAATCTCAGTCACAACAAAGAGAGTGAACACACGCACCAATTAGGTGATGCCACGTGTTAAACACGTTTAATTTCATTTTTTTTTATTTCTTTAATAATTTTTTTTTTTATTTAATTTAACACCCCCCCCCC
>NC_061111.1:251031978-251192827 GCF_002878395.1 Capsicum annuum | reverse complement strand
TTTTTTTTTGTTCAAATCACTTCAAAAAATAGTTTCATGATTGAATTGAGAGTTTTATGTTTGAATTGAGTTTTAAAGATAGTTAAATGATATGATTTAACTGAAAATAGAGCTTTAATGATATGATTTTTTTTTTTAAAGCTTCAGTAGAGGAGCTTTAATGGTGTCATTGTGTTGAAGAGCTTTAATGATATTGAAGAAGAAATGGTGGGTAGTTAAATGATATGATTTAATTGTAAAATGAAGCTTTAATGAATGATTTTTTTTTTTTTTTTAAAAAAAGGTTCAAAGGAGGAGCTTTAATGGTGAATTGAGTTGAAGAAAAAAGGGTGAGTGGATTGGGGGGGGGGGGGGGGGATAATTTTAAAAAATAAAAATATTAATTAAAAAATATGTATAAATTATATATTAATTATTTTACAAGTGGAAGCTTTTAATTGGTCAAAAAGTCAAATTCGAGCCATTTCACGCGTTTGTGGCGTGTGTATACACGCAGAGGATCAAAATGGTGTGTTTACAACGAAATAAAGAAGAATCATGGGGTAACAAGTTAAAGTGAAAGTTTAGGTATTTTTTTATAAATTTTGGACAAAATCAGGAGGATAATTATGTATTTTCTCTTGTTATTGTAAAAATGAATATCGAATATCGAATGAGAAAAAACAAATTATTAGATCCCCTTAGTGGTTGACATGAAAAAATCCACCCTCATAGTTTTAAATCACTCAAAAATTGCCACGTATCCTCATATTTTAACATTATTTTACCAACTAGACAGGTGGGCTCATCTGGTCCACCCTAATCAAGATATAACCCCATTTAGTCCAATTATCAACTCCACTTGACAAAACGTCCAACATTTCGAGCACAATGTACTACCAAACATTGTATGGTGTGCTTCGACATCTGCTCGCTTTGGACGTTGGCTTGTTGGCTTTTCATCGACCCGTGTTGAAACATGACTAGGGGCAGAGCTAAGTGAAGAGAAAGAGTTAACGAAAAATTGTCATTGAGCACGGATCAAGAAGCCTGACATATATACGAGCCAACGGATGAGTAAACTCGAGAGACATAAGGAAGCAGATTGTTGGGATCTTTCAGAGAGATGTATTGCCCATCGATCTTGATCTTCTAAAAAAGGTTCAAATGTGAGCATATCTATGGAGACCCGAAAAAAATGATGAACTATGACTCAACTCAACGAAGTCAGATAAAATTCTAATTATGGTCCATAGCGATGCTAATGTGCAAATTATTCGTCTGACTTGAAAATAAAGTCAAAAACTAATTTCCCCACCCCCGCATCTTCTCGTAATTCAAATGAGATTGTTATGGTGCAAAATCATATATGTTTCGATATCTTTTTTTTTTTTTTGTATTGGTTATGTTCTTTGCATCTCGTCTAAGCAAAAATTAATCGAGCTTTCCTCCCACCACCAAATCTTTTCTAGTGAAAAAAATTTGTTCTATTATCCCTTTTTTTCTTATATTGGTCATGTTCTTTATATATCGTCTAACAAAAACTAATCGAGTCATTCCCACCCTGCACCCCAACCAACCTATATAGTTCGATATCTCCTTGTTTCCTGTATTGGTTATATTCTTTATATCTCGTCTAGCAAATATTAAATTGAGCTTTCTCCTCACCGCCAAATCTTCTCGTAATTTAAATGAAATAATATATATGTTCTGTTAAACCCTTGTTCCTTGTATTGAATCATGTTCTTTATATCTTATCTAACAAAAATTACTCGTAATTTAAATGAAATAATAGATATGTTCTGGTAAGCCCTTGTTTCTTGTATTGAATCATGTTCTATATAATTAATCGAGCCTGCCCCCCCCAACCCCCCCCCCCCCCCCCCCCAAAAAAAAAAAAAAAAATCTCGATCGAGTGAAGTATATATGTTCCGTTACCCTCTTATTTCTTGTATTGATTTCCGTGTATGTTCCCTCATTCCCTTATCCCTTGTATTGAGTCATGTTCTTTATATCTCGTCTAACAGAAACTAAACGAGCCCCCCCTCCCCCACCCCACCCCCACAATGCAACCCAATTTTTTCATTCGAGTAATATATATATATTCCGTTATCCCCTTATTCTTTGTATTGATATGTTCTTTATATCTCGTCCAACAAAAATTAATTGAGACCCTTCCCCCCGACGCAACCCAATCTTTCCATTTGATTGAAATATATATGTTTCGTTATCCCCTTATATCTTGTATTGACATGTTCTTTATATCTCGTTCAACAAAAATTAATCGAGCGTTCCCCCCACCCCTACCACCATAACCACGACCAAATCTTCTCGTATATATTTATTATTCTCTTATTTCTTATACTGATCATGTTCGTTATATCTCGTCTCACAGAAACTAATTGACCCCCTCCACTTCCCCACACACACCCCAAAATGTCATGTCTCACTATATAAAACTACACAATTTTCCGTTAGATAACGACACAAGGAAAAACGACGGCGTCACTTCATCTGTTTCTATAAATACCTCAAAACATTATCCCGTCTTCTTCTCCCTTTTGTCTCCATTCCTTATTTGTTTTCACACAATAACACCCTCACTGTGTGTATATAAAAACTATATAATATATATTACTATATAGTAAGTATCTTTCCAGATTCTGATTCTTCCTCACTGTTATACGTAAAACCTGGAGACAAGAATCTCAATTTTCTCTCCCTAATATTCGCCGGCGGTACTTTTCCGGCGCCGGCGAATATGTACCAATTTATTTTGCTGAAGATTCGTCATTGATTTGGTATATTATTTACGATTTGCTTAGGTTTTTCTCGATACATTTTTGGCTAAAACAGAGAAAATTAGCGATTTTGGATGCGAAATTCATCGACTATTTCAGGTATGAATTTTTTGATTAATTTGATTAATTTTCTGTGTTTTTTGCTGGGTTTGAGTCATTTTGGAGTAGAAAAATACAGTTTCTTTTGTTTTTTTGTGATTAATTTCAATATTTTTTGCTGGGTTTGAGGCATTTTAGAGGAGAAAAAAATACAGCTTTTTTGTATGTTTGTTATTTTTGATTCAAGCAGAATCTTAGTAGCTTATTTGATTAAGTTCTAAACTTTTTATTTTATTGATGAAGGTTCGAATTTCTTTTAGAATAGTTCAATGGCTTGGATTCACAATAACAACATATTCGAATATTTAGTATAATTTCATAAATAAGATTTGAAAAAAATAGGATGAATGCAAAATCTTTAGGTAAACTCTATGCTTAAGTAAAGCATATTTTAATTAGTAAGTAAAAATAAATACAATAATAAAGTAATTATGGTAAAAAAGTATAATCATAACAAATAATACGATAAATGAAGATAAATAAATGATAAAAGAAATAAATTGAAGAATATGATTGTAGAATTTGAACTTTGAAGTTCGAAAAAGCTCATTGATTTCTACATTTAAAAAAAAATTATCTAATTTAATTTGATTGAAGTAATTATCTAATTTAATTAATTGAAGTAACAGTAATTATATTACTATATTAGTATATTTTTTTCTAGAATTTTTGAATATTTAAATTTTATTTTTAAATATTGATGATGAATATGCGTTGGAAACTTCGATTATGGAGTCTGAGAAATTTAAAAAAGAATTTCATGCTGATCTTTTTTTCTAAAAAAATAAAATAAAATTATTCTTTTGCTTTTTGTATTATATATATGTGTGTGATGCTTTAAAGCAGGCACAGAGAAAAAACACATTGGGATTGGAATTCAACAAGTGACTACTCCTATTTTCATTCTCTTCTCCCAAAAATTCCATTTCTTCTTTTTTCTCCCCTTTTAAATAAAGTAGTACTTCCTCCGTTTTATTTTAGTTATTCATTTTATTAAAATAAAATATTTTATTATATTTTAATTTTTTATTCAGTTTTTGGTATTTATATTAAAATTCGACTAATTTAAATTTACACTGGATAAAACTTATTTGGGGATAGCACTTCCAATTAAAAAAATTTCATATTCAGAACTCGAACCCGAGACATCTGATTAAGGGAAGAGCAACCCATCCACGATCACTTACTAAATCAGAATAAAATTAATTAATTTTTTTTATTTTACCTCTATAAATAATAATATACATTAAATGTGAATAATTATAAGCTCAATATCTATTTCTATGTCCAATTAATATCATTAACATGAGTAAAGAATAAAATAGTAAAATTTATTATTTAATTTATGATTTCTATCATTATATAAAATAAAATATACTCAATTAAAATGAGTCAGAGGGAGTACTAAATAAATGGTATTTTGATCTTTTCATAGTCCTTTTTTTTTTAGGGGGTGAGCTCAAACTAAAATATTACTTTCTCCCTCTCTCATTTTATGTATCGCTATTTTATCGGACACAAAATTTAAGAAATAAATGACAGACTTTATAAAGTTTATAAAATTATTCCTTCTAAAGTTACTTTAATGTTTTATTTTTTAGTTGTATTTTCTTATTAAATGAGATCATCAAAGATAAAATGAGAATGATGTTATTATAGTTGTCAAATGAAGAAATATAATATTTTAGGACGAATAAAAAGAAAAATAAGTCATATAAATTGAGACAGAAAAAATAATATTTATTTTAGAGTGGGGAGAGGTAAATGAAATAGGCAATAAAATATTCATAAAAAAAATGTAATAAAGTAAAAAATAGAAAAAGAAATGCTGGCCAGGTCGAGGATTCGATCCCCGCCTCTGGTTAATGGAGCAAACTCTGTGGCTAGTTTTCTATCGTTTAGTGCGCTGATAGAGAAACAAAGGATTAGTCTCACCACTATCGGCTGTGAAAATACCTTGGGAAATAATAAAAAAAATGCTAGGTCTTTTTTATTTATTTGCTCCTATAAAGTATGCTTATTTGAGACAAAAGGACAATCTCTCATAAAGTGTTGATTAGAATAATGTTAATTTTTCTCTTTATTTCCCTTATTGATTTGTGGAAGGTGACTTCCTCTTGAATTAATTATTGTCTCTATAGTTTTTTGGGAAAATGTGTAGCACACATTGATTAAAGTCTTTATTACAAGTGGTGTCATATCGTTTCACATTTCTTTTATAATCCCCACGTATCAAAATAATTGATATATTTAGATTTTACATAGTTTTTAAGAAAAAATAATTAAGAGTATAATTTCATTAATATATTTTTTATTAATTTTTATTTATTGGGCCTATTAAATTTAGAATAATTTTTACTAAAAATAGAGTCAAAAGAATAATTAATTATTTCTTGATCTCTTCAATATGTCAATTATTTTAAGATAATTTTTTTTTAACAAATATGTCAATTATTTTGAGACGGAAAAAGTATGTTAATTCAAATCCGTTCTATCTTTTTCAAAATAATAGGCATGTATAGATTTTATACAACTCTTAAGTACAAGTTAATTTGGAGTGATTGAACTAATAATATAGTATTTTTTTATTAATTCTTTAATCTTCATTTATTTATGTGCTTCTTAATTTAAGAATAATCATTGTTAGGTATACAGTTAAAAGAAGTAGTTAATTATCTATTGATCTTTTAAACATGTCAGTTGTTTTTATATTAACTATTTTAAGAGGAAGAGAGTGTATACTCAATCAGTTCCATATAATTGATCACTTTCACTTTTTTACACTTAAGAAATTATAACAACAACAATAAATTGAGTGTATTCCCATAAAGTGGGGTCTGGGAAGGATAAGATGTACGCAGATCATACCGCTAGCTTAAAAAAGTAGAGAGGCTATTTCCGATTCCTAAGAAATTATAAATAAGAAAAATAATTTTACTAATTTACCCCTTAATTCAACTTTATAAACTAAATTTTACACTTTCAAATTTTTTTTATTGATTGTTATGCTTTACTTAAGTTTGAGATCCATCAAAATTTGACTTTCCAACCTTTATAAGATAGAAATAAGATTGAATATACATTATTATTCTTTTCAAATTTCACTTATAAAATTCTCAAAAATACATTATTGTTGATAAACTCATGGTTATTAAAAGGACAATTCGGTGCACTAAAGTTATCATTATGCACCGTGTCTAGGGAAGGGCTCCACCACAAGGGTGTATCGTATGCAGCCTTACCTTGCATTTCTGTCAGAGACTATTTCTAAGGCTTGAACCCATAACCTCTTGATCATATGAAGATAATTTTATCAGTTATTCCAAGGCTCTCCTTCAATAAACTCATGATTATTGCTGTCAAAAAATAATAAAAAAATCAATCAAAGGTTTTTTTTTTTTTTTTGCAGGTACTAAGGAGAAGAAAGTGACAAAAAAGTAAAAGAAAAATAAAAATAAAAATAAAAGGGAAATGCTGACGTGTATAACTTGTAAGCAAAAAATAGATGATGATGGAGGAGAAGAAGGTCCACGTGGGACCCCCAATACTAAAGAATCAGTCAAAAGCTTGACTGCCCAGGTTCTTATCCTACACCTTCCCTTACTCAATACTTTCCATGTAATTTTTAATATTATTAAATTTAATAGCTCGATTAATTTAAATTTACGCAATTCTATCAATTCAGCAAATAAAATGATCTTATATAAAAATAAAAATTTATTTTTTAAAATATGCACCCAAGTTAGATTAACTTGAGCCGGGGGTCTATCGGAAACAACCTCTCTACTTCCTCGGAGGTAGGGGTATAAACTGCGTACATTTTATCCTTCCCAGATCCCACTATGTAAAAATACACTGAGTTTATTGTTGTTATTGCACTCAAGTTAGATTATGAGTGGTGAGATTTTAATCATCCCATCATACTGCTCAATAGTAAAGAATTTTGCATTGCTTCAAACATGTCGATCCAATATTCAAGATGTGGCCTGTTGGTCAATGAAAAGAGAGTTAAAATCATAACGTTTCATGTTTAAATTTCTACAAAAATAAAAGGCACTAGGTAAGTATTTTTTTCATCTGTCCAAATTTTAATAGATAGGGGTAATTTTTTTTCGTATATTCAAATTTTTGTGGACAGAATTATTCGGTTCATGTGCTTGTGAGATCAAGTAGGTACCTCGTAGAATTAATTGAGGTGGACGAGCTAATCCGAACATCACAATTATAAAAGAGATAAAAATATGTCAAATCAATGGTATATTCCCTATGTACTAATTTATGTAGCATTATTTGATTAGACACAAAATTGAAGAAAGGTTTTTAAAACATGTGTTGTTAAAACAAGCCTCAGATAAATACTTCCTTCATTTCATAATAAATGAATTGTTGGAGTTTTTTTGGTGTTTCAAAATAAGTGAATCATTAAAATTTTTTTCTAAATTTACCCTTGAGGATTTGACAATCAAGGGGCCCATCAACTGAAAAAGGATAAAATAAATATGATTCTGTACTTTGAATAAGGGTAAAAATGAAAAACTATGTTAAATTTATGTCTTTGATTCTTTTTCTTAATCTGTGTGTCAAAGTCCAACAATTCATTTATTATGAAACGGAGGAAGTATGTTTATAAATAATCTCACTAAGGATAAAATAAAATTTCAAATAAATTTATTTTTAAATATGAAAATGTAAGATTCTTTTTGAAATAAACTTAAAATAAAAGCATGTGAACCACCCTCGTGAACTAACTACTGATCATTGCCTTGATAAGTTATTGCCTCACGGCCTCACCTATTAGCTAATCAGATACGAGCCTCTCCTCGACACATCCCTCCTTTGAAAAATCTCTTAGTGGGGTCCACATTTTATCCTCTGGGACCCACATATCAATTGAGCCCTGGGCTAGTTTTGGAATTGGGTATAAAATAGAATGAAACTTTTGGGCTACTTGGAGAGGACCATTCAAATGTGTTTGATCCAAGAGATTTCAAAGATCAATAAAGGCTTTTATTTGTGGGCACTATGATATAAATAAAAAATTGACTTACTTTACCCTACAATTAGGTTGGATCTTCATAACCATGTTATTTCTTGGATCATGTGTTTAATTTTTAAATTGGTCCCATGATGTTCCTAGCTTAAGTTTTTCTTCTTATTTTTCATCATCATTCAAATATTCCTTTTCTCTTTTTTCGATGTTTTGGTAGACACTATAATATTCATGACATAAAATTATTTATTGTGCTGACGATCTATCGAAAATAATTTTTTTATCTTAAAATTACACTGAGTACGTTATAGTTATTGTAGAATTATTTATTGAAAAACATCTTGGTTGGAGTATGTAATCTTATAAAATATTCTTAAAAGCATTTTGTACCCCTGAACTATGACCAAATTTGCTACATACATTCCAACTTCACAGGGTCCTATTACTTTCGAACTATAGTGTCACGTGATTAATTTTCAGCGATCACATATCGTTGTTAATAACTGAACGTGTCATATCCCTTATTCGTTATGTAGAAAAACAAGATCGAAAATTATTTATGAGTCTAAAATTTATGTTGCTCAGACTCTTTAAAAATATTGTCGTACTCTTGTCAGACTCTTTAAAACTAAACAGTCATTGTTATCTAATAAGTGTAAATAAGTTGTGACAAATTAACAAACAAATTGTTAGTTAATTAACTGGACCAGAGGGGAAGCTTTTTAAGATTTAAATATTATAAGGTGATTGTGTTTTCGAGATGATGTAGACAAAACATAGTGCCACTTGTGGAAGTCCAAATCAAAAAGAGATTGATAGCAGCACATGCTACATTATTTTTTGTCTTTTTTTTTTTCTAAAAACATTATAATGTTCGAGTCAGTTTACATATATTTCATATTTCATTAGATATTTATGTATTTTATAGATATCCAGTCATTCTGTTGGTCCTTATTGGAGCGAAGTAGAGTTTTAGTTGCACGTTCAATAAAACTTAATAGCTTTGATCAAAGTTATGTACTCGTGTTTAAAAATTTACTTAATATGTACAAATAATTTATCCAGATCTGCCTTGCTTCACCTTTAATCTCTGTCTCTTTTCCTTGAGTGAATCGAGAATTTATGTTCTTTCCCTTTTTCTAATATGAGTTAAAAGTTACAGATG
Organism: Capsicum annuum; assembly: GCF_002878395.1. NCBI lineage: Eukaryota > Viridiplantae > Streptophyta > Magnoliopsida > Solanales > Solanaceae > Capsicum > Capsicum annuum. The sequence goes on along the minus strand of NC_061111.1, from coordinate 251,183,793 downwards.
ACCCCTTATATTTGAGGGTAGGTGCGAAATAGTCCTTCGAGTGTGGTCTAACAAATAAGTTCGATAAATATTTATCGGAGACTGAAAGTGTTAACTTTTCGCAAACCTAATGGACTTAAAGGGACTATTTTAAACCTGCCCTCAAATATAGGGTACCTTACTGACCAACATTATATAAATCTGCTTCTGTTCTTTTCGAGTAAAATATCTAGTACCTCCTTGTACTATCATCAAATTTGTTACACACACTCCAACTTCACGGGGATTCTATTACCCCCACCCCCGAACTAAATTTCAGCGTATTTTTGTCAATCCTTTTTAGCTGACGTGACGCCTTTTGTCAATCTTTTTAGCTGATGTTCACACCTTTGACGTGTATCCCATTTTATGTAATAAAGATGCCATTTCAGCACAAAAGAGTGACAAAAATGCCCTAAAATTGAGTTCAAGTTAATAGGATCCCTGAGAAGTTGGAGTGTGTTGTAGCAACTTTTGCCATAGCTCTAGTGGTACTGGATACTTATCTCATTCTTTTCCAATAAAACAAGATTCTAGTTAAGATTACAATCATCTTTTATGACATATCTGATTTAGCCCATCATGAGAAAGTTGATTGAGTTATATTCTTTAGCATGTTTTTTTTTTTTGAATTCTTTTATATGGTCAAGCAATGTACAGTAATCTTTGATACAACAAAATCCAAAGTAATGTAGTTTCTGAGGAAAAAGACAATATGCATGTCTGAAAAAGACTAGTCTAAGTTTCTTTTACCTGTCCCACCATTGAATTCTTGTCCCATGAACCACTGTTCTCCAGTCTTGTGCTTACTCAATCTTGCATACTTTTTATTATTAAATTGATCAACACCTAGTGAAGTTAACTTGTGAAAGTAGGTGACTTTATGTATTATAAGGTTAACCAATCAATAATGTCATTGCTTTTGGACCAATCAGGCTTCACCTCTTTTTTTAACGTTAGTGTCGAAGGGGAGCCTTGGAGTAACCGGTAAAGTTGTTGCCGTGTGACCAGGAGGTCACAGGTTCAAGTCTTGGAGACAGCCTCTGGCAAAAATGCAAGGCAAGGCTGCGTACAATACACCCTTGTGGTAGGGCCCTTCCCTGGACCCTGTGCATAGCGGGAACTTTAGTGCACCGGGCTGCCCTTTTAGTGTCCTGGCCAACTTGTGCATACCTCAGCTGTTTTACGAATATCTGAGCTCAAGAAAGTTTACACAGATGGAAAAAGTCACCTAGTATTTTTGTCTTTATTGGGATTTGAACACGTTTTTAACATTAGTGTCCAGCCCATTTGTGCATACGAATAAATCGACTCAAGAAAGTTAAAACAAATGAAGTCACCCAGTATTTTTGTCTTCGATTGTATGTGAACCTGTTTTTAACATCGGTATTCAACCAACTTGTGCGTGCCTCAGCTATTTCGCGGAAAAAGTCACCTCGTATTTTTGTCTAAAATGGGATTTGAACCCGTCTTCATTGGTCGTTTTCTTTTTTATATTTTCTTTTCCATAGCCAATTTATCTTTTGCCAGTCTTTTTCTATCGTTGTAATACCTTCCCCTGAATTATTCTATTCTTGACTATGGGTAATCAGTGAAATTCTTCCTAATATTGGATAGCTTGTTCTTTCGTCTCAAAACCTGAATAATTTTCATAAAATGGTTCTTTCGATCCTTCATCGGATGGAGACACTTGTATTTGAATTTGACCATCTGAGTTAATTTGCACACACCTCAACTAAACGTGCAGCAATAATGGCTATTGTCAAAAGAAAACACAGTTTATTTCCTACGACTTAAATCACCTGAGCATTTCAATATGGAATCCAATGGCATATATAAACAGACGCTCAAACTTGACCTCAACTGGCAAGTGAACGCTTCAACTTTGAGAGTGCATATCTAAACACCTCAACTTGGTATCGATGGACAAATGAACGCTCCAATTCGTCCTGGTTTGTCTCGTTAACACCGGAGGCTGACGTGACACTTAAATTTGGATGTGTGTAGATGATCATTTTGTAATTTGGAGTGTTCAACTGACACAATAGAGATGAGTGGAGGTGCGTACTCAAAGTAGGAGCATTTACTTGCCAGCTGACGCCAAGTTTGTGTGTTTCTTCACGTATTTTGCCTAATTCAATAATTAAACCAACATTAAAATGTCTAACTAGTCTTTTTCTTCAAAATTAGAATATTAAATTTGACAAATATGGCTCTAAATTCTGCTGCTAAAGTTTTGTACTATACTCCTTTTAAGCCAAGGTATTTCTATTATCACCGAGAAACGTGGTGAAATGGTTTATACTGGTTCATCCTTAATTGGAGATCTCGGGTCAGAACATTCAGAAAGAAAAAACTGTTAAGACTACTTCGTCTTTTAGTGGCATAATATTCGGGTCAGGGAGTTTCGAATACTGAATGCATAAACGAAAAAGTAAGATCGATTTTGTTAAAAAAGCATTCATCTTCCGAACTTTGTTCTTCTTGTAAAACTTATGAATGTATAAATTTGCAGATCAAGGATATTGCATTAAAGGTCTCTGGTAAAAACAGCAAGTCTAGTACACCAACTAGCAGTTACAGGAGAGGACAAAGAGCTTATCCTGATTTTGAAACAATTGCAGAGGAAGTTCCATATGAACCAGGAAGTTCAAGTACTACTCCAACTTGGGATTTTAACCGTCATCATCGAACTCCTCGAGCAGATCCAAGATTTACAGGAGGATATAGTGGCGGTGGTGATGATGAGAAGAGAGAATCTGTCTACTCCCAGTCAGGTGATATGGTGTTGCCAGATGAAGAGGGGCCAAAAGAGTGGATTGCTCAGGTGGAGCCTGGTGTTCAGATTACTTTTGTCTCTCTTCCAACTGGTGGAAATGATCTCAAACGAATCCGCTTTAGGTATATATCAAGAACCTTTCTATCTTGAAACTTGATTATGGGAAATGTTTCATGTCTCATCTTTTGTTTTCCTTATTTCTTGTTATGTTTTCTTTACTGTCGTTTTCCCCTTTCATTTGTACTTTGATTTGCTGTATTCGATCCGAGGGTCCTCCGAAAACAGCCTCTCTATCTCCATGAGGTAGGGGTAAGGTGCACGCGCTCAACCCTCCCAAGACCCCACTTGTGGGATTTCACTGGGTATGTAGTTGTTGTTTGTATTCGATGTCTTGTCTTTCATAGTTAACTTTCTATAGAGTTTTCATCTTTCACACCCTTCAAAATATAGGCATGTTTACAGTTATAACACTCTTCCTTTTTTAATATATGAAAAAGGTTACGTTGATATGTATGTATGTTATCTGAGGAACTAGCCAAGTTGATTGTATGTGTACATGGCATGCAGCTTTCCAACTGCCTCTTTACGCTACAAAAACTAAAAATATACCAAGTATACTGACATTAGTTTCACATGTTAACTTGAAGTCGAGATATGTTCGACAAATGGCAAGCTCAAAGATGGTGGGGTGAAAATTTTGACAGAATTATGGAGCTCTACAATGTCCAGAAATTTAATCAGCAAGCTATGGACACTCCCGGGCGGTCTGAGCTTGGAGTAAGAATACTACGCCTTTTATTTGTATTTTATGTGTAGTACTTGTATCCAACTTGCTGCTGCTTCGATATACATCACCTATTAACTTTTGAAAATATACTCGCAACTGGTACTCATGAACTATTTCACGTTACCTCTATATTTCAACGTCTCCTACTAGAAAAATCCTATTTCTCATTGCATCAGACTCTACCGCAAGAATTCACAAGTTGGGGGCGGCTTTTCCGTTTTAGTTGCTCCTTTTCCATTATATCTTGATTTTCTAGCGTCTATTTGAAAGTAAATGGCTAGTGCCAGTACAACTTGAATTGCACAGTAGAATGAATTTACACTTTCAACAAAGGAATCAGTTTAAAGAACTTGCAAACTGGTTTGAATGAAACAGTTTGTTATGGTAACAACTTGAGAGAGTTAATTTGCTGTTTATAGAACATTTGCATTATACCCTTTTGTGTACCTTAGGCTCAATGGGCGTAGTTAAACTGTCATCACAGCTCTAGCTACTCAAATTTTACAAGATTATGATCCCTTGCAGAAGCACAAGTACCTCCAGTTTTGCCCAACACCTCTTATTATGAAGGCATATTATTACAGGGATACACTTTAATTCGCCGTTAACCGACAACTAAACTCTCCAACTTTGAGTATGTACATCTAGACACCTCAACTCATCTCCACTGTGTCAGTTGAATACTATAACTTACAACATGATCGTCTAGATTCCCCCAAAATTTATGTGTCACGTCGGCTTCTGGTGTCCATGAGATGCAATTGAGACGAGCTAGAGTGTTTAGTTGTCTGTTCAGATCAAGTTGCGGTTTCTAGATATGCACTCTCAAAGTTGGAGTGCTTACTTGCCAGTCGAGGCCAAGTTTGAACGTTTGTTAATGTACTGTGCTTATTAATCATGTAACCTCAAATGTATTATGCTTCACTAAGATTTCAAATTTCGTGCTTTTTTTGGTTATCTGCAGAGAGATTCTAATTATTCAAGGCTTGGATCACCTAGGGAAAGCAAAGAGTGGCCTCAGAGAAATTATAGACCATCCAGCAGCAGCCAATATAACTATGGAGGATCCAGTTCTTACACCCCTGGGCCTATGGAACCGTCAAGGATGACAACTGACTCACGAGCTTCAGTTGCCACGAGCATTGCTGGTGATGGAGAGTCAGAATGGATAGCAGAAGATGAACCAGGAGTATATATAACCATCAGACAACTAGCTGATGGCACTAGAGAGCTACGGCGTGTAAGATTCAGGTATTTCATATTTTCTAACTCTTCGCTAGTTCCCTTGTTAGTGCGACTACTTTAAGCTCGTTGTTTGCCAGGAATTACTATATTCTTGTCAGATTTATAGATATAACCATAGAGTAGCGTTGTTGCCTAATTTGTACAGACTCTTTATTTTTGATGCGGCACCCGTGTCAGATTCTCCAAAAATACACTAGCTTTGGCTAATCCGACATGCACCCGTTGACATTTTTGAAGAGTCCGAGCATATAGGTTGTTGCTGGTTAAAAGAAATGCAGAGGACCTGTAATGTTAGGAAACTATTTATTCCTATAATATTGAACTTTCAGGGGGTTATAAGGGGAGTGACATGAACAATGATTCATATGACTGATCCTAACTTGTTTGGGATTGTAGCAAGGTGGTTATCGTCTAAGTTGCGAGGACTCGTGTCGGATTCTCCAAAAATACACTAGCTTTGGCGAATCCGACACGCACCCGCTGACATTTTTGAAGAGTCCGAGCAACATAGGTTATCGTTGTTGTTTTCAAGTTCTGTTTTCCTAGCACGCTGGATTAGTTCAGTTGGACAAGAGTTGGGGCGTTGAAAAGCTGATTTAGACATTCAGTTGACAGGGGAATCTTGATAGTTCGAGTAGTTGGCTACCTGTATGTCCTTTGGTTAACCAATGTAATACAGAACAAGAAGTTTGAGCGCGAATTGAACAAGTTTTTACGTTCAGATTAGATGTTTCCAACTTTACACGCTTGAAAATGGCTTCTTCTAACTTCTTTTTGATCTATGCAGTCGTGAGAAATTTGGGGAGGTGAACGCGAAGCAGTGGTGGGAACAGAACAGGGATAGAATACAAGATCAGTACCTTTAAAGCATGTTTTTTTCCCAAAGAGCATTATCAAGGTATTATTCCCTGGAACTTAAGATCCAATGTAGATTCAACTTTTGATTCACTTAGTGTGATCAAGACGGTCCAAATGTGACCACCACGGCTCCTCTCTTCTCGAGAATCCATACATCCGTTATCAATGTATGGACATCTATCTCTCGACCATGCTTCTTCAAAGCGATTAACTCAACGATATCATCAGGCAATTCAAGCACCATTCTTGGCAGTTTAAAAGAGCTTATACCAGATTCATATTGAAGTATATAGTTATTTCTCCTCCTAGTCACTTTTTATTTTTTTGTGTCATCGCATTTTTGATCTCTAATTATACATTTTTTTTGGGAAAATTCTTTTTTTGGGCTTTATTTTGCCTTCAGTTTTTGGTTGAATGGCTTGGTGGATCTCCTAGTTTTTACTTAGGTTGTTTCTTTAGTTGTCTTTCTTTGTAACACAACTTTCTAGTAAAGGAAATTGAATCAAAAGCTGATGATGCTTAAAAAACTTGTATTGGTGTACTAATGTTATTAATCTCTAAATTACATAATCGCTTCTCTTTTATCTTGGGGCAAACAACATAAATCCCGACAATTCGAAGCTTAATTACTCAAAAATCCGACATTTTGCATAATTACTGAAAATCTCAATTTTGGGTGCTCGATTTTGGGTCTATCGAGAGACATAATTAGCTATCGATATGCATGAAGATACTTTTTTTCCTTTGTAAAGATACTAATTAGCTCCCGTTACATTTTTTTCAATTTTGAGTCTGTCAAGTTTCATAATACATCCAACAAAAACATATTTTTTCCTTACAAAGAAATGTAATTAGCTCTAGATACATTTTTTTCGATTTTGGATCTGTCAAGATACATAATTAGCTGTTGATACATCCAACGAAGATGCATTTTTTCCTTTGTAAGGATACTAATTAACTCTCGATACATTATTTTTTGATTTTGGGTTTATCAAGATACATAATACATCAGACGGACATATATTTTTCTTGTACAAATACATAATTAGCTCGCTATACGTTTTTTTTCAGATTTTGAGTTTATCAAGATACATAATTAGCTCTCCAATACATCCAATGTAATTACAATGTAATTCCACCCTTACGGTGTGCAATAGCCCACGGTTCCGGGGGTGTGCCTAGGGTTTAGGCGTGAAATGACCGAAAATCGACTTGGGGCTCCCAGGGAGGCTGGGGAGCGGGGGAGTGTGGGCCATTGGGGTGGGCGGGGCTGTTTGGGTGGTCAAACAAGCTAAATAGCGTGATCGGGCCATTTTTGGGCCAAATCGGTGTGCTATATCTCACGATTCCAGGGGTGTGCCTGGGGTTTGGGTGTGAAATGGGTTGAAAATCGACCTGGGCTCCCTGGTAGGCTGGGAGTGGGGTAGAGTGGGCCATTGAGGCGGACGGGGCCATTTGGGTGGTCAAATGAGCGAAATGGTGCGAATGGGCCATCTTCGGGCCAAATTGGTATGCTATAACCCACGGTTCTGGGGGTGTGCCCAGGGTCTGGGCGTGAAATGTGCCAAAAATTGCCCTGGGGTTCCAATGCATGCTGGGGAGCAGGGGAATGTGGGACATTGGGGGTGGGTGGGGCGATTTGGGTTGTCAAACGGGCAAAAAGGCATGAACGGGCCATTTTTGGGCCAAATTGGTGTGTTATGGCCCAAGATTCTAGGAGTATGCCCAGGCGTAAAATGGGTCAAAAATTGACTTGGGGCTCCCAGGCAAGCTGGAGAGCTAGGAAGTGTGGGACATTGGGGTGGGCGGGGCCATTTGGGTGGTTAAATAGGCGAAACTGCTCGAATGAGCCATTTTCGGGCCTAATTGGTGTGTTATAACCCAGGTTCTGGAGGTGTGCCCGGGGTTCGGGCGTGAAATAGGCCGAAAATCGACCTGGGGCTCCCAAGCAGGCTGGGGAGCTGGTAGTGTGGGCCATTGGGATGTGAGGACTGTTTGGATGGTCAAATGAGTGAAATGGCGAGAACGGTCTATTTTTGGGCCAAATTGGTGTGCTAGCCCACAGTTTCGAGGGTGTGCCCAACATCCCGATGTGAAATGGGCCAAAAATTGACCTGGGGTTCCCAAACAGGCTAGTGAGTGGAGGAGTGTGGGCCATTGGGGGTGGGCAAAGCTGTTTGAGTGGTCAAACGAGCAAAACGGCGTGAATGGATCATTTTGGGACAAATCGATGTGCTATAACCCACAGTTTCGAGGGTATGCCCGGGGTTCGGGAGTGAAATGGGCCAAAATTGACTTGGGGCTCCCAGGCAGGCTGGAGAGTGGGAGAGTGTGGGATATTGGGGTGGACGGGACCATTTGGGTGGTCAAACAGGCAAAACAGCGTGAACGGGCCATTTTTGGGCTAAATTGGTGAGCTATAACCCATGGTTTTGGGGGTGGGCCCCGGGTTCGAGCGTGAAATAGGCCCGAAAATTGACTTGGGGCTCCCAAGTAGGCTGGGGAGCGGGGGAATGTAGGCCATTGGATGGGTGAGGTTGTTTGGGTGGTCTAATAGGCGAAACGGCACAAAAGGGCTATTTTGGGGCCAAATTGGTGTTATAGTCGACGATTTCGAGGGCGTGCCTAGGGTCTGGGTGTGAAATGGGCCAAAAATTGACCTGGGCTCCTAGACAGGCTGGAGAGTTGGGGAGTATGGGCCATTGGGGTGGGCAAAGCCGTTTGAGTGGTCAAACAGGAAAAACGACGTGAACAGACCATTTTCGGGGCAAATCGGTGTGCTAAAATCCACAATTTCAGAGGTGTGCACGGGGTTCGTGCGTAAAATGGGCCAAAAATTGACCTGGGGCTCCCAGACAAGCTAGGGAGCAGAAGAGTGCGAGCCATTAGGGTGGGCGGGGCTGTTTGGGTGGTCAAGCAGGAAAAATGATGCAAACTATTTATTTTTGGGCTAAATTGGTGTGTTATATCCCACGATTCTGGGGTTGTGCCCAGGGTTCGGATGTTAAATTGGCCAAAAATTGACCTGTGGCTCCCAAGTAGGCTGGGGAACGGGGAGGTGTGGGTCATTGTGATGGGCAGGGCCATTTGGGTGGTCAAATGGGCGAAAGGCCCAAACGGGCCATTTTCTGGCTAAATCAGTATGCTATATATAGCCCATGGTTCCAAGGGTGTGCCCGGTGTCCGGGCATAAAATAGGCCAAAAATCAACCTGGGACTCTCAAGCAGGCAGGGGAGTGTGGGACATTGGGGTAGGCGAGGTCGTTTAGGTTGCTAAATGGGTGAAACAGAGCGAATGGGCCATTTTTGGACAAAATCAGTGTGCTATAGCCTCGGTTCCAGGGGTGTGCCCTGGGTCCAAGCGTGAAATTGGTCGAAAATTGACCTGAGGCTCCCAGGCAGGCTGGGGGACGATGAAGGGTGAGCTATTGAAGTGGGCGGGGTCGTTTGGGTGGTCTAATGAGCGAAACAGCATGAATGGGCCATTTTCGGGCCAAATTGGTGTTCTATATCCCATGGTTTTGGGGGTATGCCAAGGGTCCGAGCGTGAAATAGGCTAAAAATTAACCTGGGCTCCAAGCAGGATGGGAGCGGTGGAGTGTGGGCCTTGGGGTGGCCGGGCTGTTTGGGTGGTCAAGCGGGCAAAATGGCCCAAACGGGCCATTTTTAGGCCAAATCGGTGTTTTATAACCTACGTATCTTAGGGTGTGCCCGGGGTTTGGGCATTAAATGGGCTAAAAATTGACCTGGGGCTCCTAGGCAGGCTGGGGGGTGGAGGACTTAAGGACATTGAGGAGGGCGGTCTATTTGGGTGGTAAAATGGGCGGAATATCGCGAACGGGCCATTTTCAGGCTAAATCGATGTGCTAGCCCACGGTTCCAGGGGTGCGCCCGGGGTTCGTGCGTGAAATATACCGAAATCGACCTAGGGCTCCTAGGCAGGCCGAGGAGCGGGATAATTTGGGTTAATGGGGTGGGTGCGGCTATTTGGGTGATTAAACAGGCAAAATGACGCGAACGACCCATTTTAGAACCAAATCTGTATGCTATAGCCCACGGTTCTGGGGGTTTGCCCGGGGTTCGGGCATAAAATGGGCCAAAAATCAACTTGGGGAGTGGGGAAGTGTGGGCCATTGGGTTGCGCAAGGTGAGGCGGTTTGAGTGGTCAAACGGGCAAAACGACAAGAACAGGCTATTTTCAAGCAAAATCGGTGTGTTATGGCCTATGTTTCGGGGGTGTGCCTAGGGCTCGAGCATGAAATGGGCCAAAAATTAACAAGGGCTTTCAGGCAGGCTATGGAGTAGGGAAGTGTAGGCCATTGGGGTGGGCGGGGCCATTTGGGTGGCAAAACGGATAAAATAGGGCGAACGGGCCATTTTTGGGCTAAATCGGTGTGTTATAGCCCACGGTTCTGGGGTGTGCCTGGGGTTCGAGCAAGAAATGGGATAAAAGTTGACCGAGGGCTCCCAGGCAGGATGGGGAACGGGGGAACCTGGGCCATTAGGGTGGGCGAGGCCGTTTGGGTGGTCAAACGGTTGAAACAGTGCGAATGGGCCATTTTTTGGCCAAATTGGTGTGCTATAGGCCACGGTTTCGGGGGAGTTTGATATAAGTCAAATGGTCGTCTTATCTTTTTATGACATCTTTAGAGGCCAACACTTAAAAAATCAAGACGTGGTCACCTCGAGGACATATGGACATGCATGGAGGACCCATTTTAAGCATAAACAAGACCGTGAGTGGAAGATTGCTTAGAGCATTGAAGACTTAAGAACTCACGAATTTGGATAACACTTAATGGCTCACGGTTTGGTCACCTCATTAAGGGCATTTTGGTTACTTCACTTGGCCCAAATGCACTCCATGGCCACCCCACCCATTAAGGGTATTGTTGTTATTTTTGTCTTGTCTTGTAATAATATAAATAGAACATTTTAGGTCTTTTCTCATTAGTGTATGAATGATGAAATATTGCAACATTGAAAGTCCACTCTTTGAGAGTAGAACACCTTAGTTTAGTCTTAGTTAGGGCTTGGAATAGCCATTGTAGTTTAGGGCTTGGAAAAGCTAGTATTGACCTTTGCTTAGAAACGGTGGATCTTGAGGTGTGTTGGTTCCCATGACGGTCATCGTAAGAGTGTGGTGTTGATTATTAAATTCATTAGGGGTTAGTGTTGAAATACACTTGGTTCTTAATCTTATAATAATCTTTGTCTTACTATCTATCCTTTTCATTCTTGCCAACTTGTTGTGTTGTTCTTGTTCTCTAATCTCGGTTTGTGTTTGTTCTTGTTGGCTGAAATTGTTGCCTTCTTGTTCTTCATTTTATGTATTGTTAAGCTAGTTTGGGTTGGTTGAAATAGGTGTCAAACACCTTGTTATCTTCTCATTGTAGTGTTGTGTTGTGAATCTGAGAGAGGTCTCCAATCGGTCCAAGGATCTTAGTGATTCATGGACTGTTTTGGAGTCTGTTTGTGGAATATTTTGAGTCACTTCATGAGTTCCTTGCTTTTCTTGTATCATTTGGTATCAAATCATGGTTTGATCTTGTTCCCACAAGATCAATCTTGGGCTTGAGAGTTGAAAAATAAAAAAAAGATATTGAAAACTGAAAAATTTAAAAAGAAGTGCAATCTGTCCGTGATGTGTTCTTGGCCGAAATTTGTGTTCTTGTTGTGTCTTGGCCGAGATTTTTACTTGTCTTTGTTTCCTCTAAGTGTTAGTTTTGCTCATCACTAACACATTGAGCCTATATCTTGATTTGAGCTTGAAATGTTGATGTTGTTGTTGTGAACCAAATTGTGCCCAATTGTTGTTGGTATTGTTGTTGCGGGTTTGAGACATGAACGTGTGATGTGTTGTTGGTTCAAGTTTTGAGCGTGTATTGTGGGGATTGTGTTGTGGAATTTATGCTTGAGAAGGTGTTGTTGTTGTTTGGGAGGTCCAACTTGAACCTTAGAACTCCAAGACACAAAGTTTGTGTTCTTGGTGTTCTTGGTGTCTTCACCATCTCCATATATTGTTGAAGAAAAAAATGGTTGTTGATCTTAGAAGTTGAAGAAAAGGAGTGTGTATTGTGTTAGTCTTGCAAGACATAAGTCCAAGATTTAAGGTGTAGTACTTGTGGCTCAAAGACTTTTCCTACACACTCCAAACTTTACAACCACTCCCAAACCACGTTCCATGTTTTAAGGAGAAATACCAAGAAAGTCAAGTCTTCTTTTTTTAAAAGCGAAAGAGGATTCCAAGACTTATTTTTCCCTCCTTAACCAATTCCACCAATTCTCAAATTGAAAAATTGACCAAGACTTCCAGCTTGGGAAAATAAAAATTGTTAAAGAACCGCAACCAATACGTGGCTGCCACATCATTATGTTACTGTTCACATAATAATTTAGGCACAAATTTTATATTCTTATCTTTATTTTATTGTTTCATTAGTTTCATGTCTTGATTCTAGAATTAATTAACAACTAGTAATCACCTACTTAGTTGTAGATTAATTGTTGAATCCGTTTATTTCATGTCTTCGTAATTTATGTGTTTTTCTCATTTTTAACTCGTAGTAACTTCTTTGTTTCAAGTTCGTAAGTAAATTTTGTTTTTCGTGTCTTGATTCGATCAAACAAGAATACTTTCCGGCAACCAAGTAGAATTGACATCTTATTAACTATTGGAGTATAAGAAACTTTCAATATTTGCCGCTCTAATTGTGAGAATTACAAAGGTGAGTGTATACGAGTGTTGGTGAGGAGCTTTTACTACTAATCTTATTTATTCATTGTGTAGGTACAAAGGTGATATTAGGGGAACATGTCTTTGATAGCCAGGGATTATTATGACTACCACATGGGAGACTATGATTATAGTGAGGGGTTTTGTGGCTACAAAGTTGAGGGAGATTACGGAGGCTATGAAAATAGCCATGATCAAAACTTGGGCAGATTTGAAGAACACGGTTTTAGGGAAGAAAATAAGGGGAATGAAGTACCTAGTGCTCATGGTGAATTTGGTGATGATGTAGGACCTTGTGATGGTTCTTATGATGACGTTGAGGCATGTAAGGAGTCTTACACTCCCCACTTCGAACCTAGATTTGGTGTTAGGTATAACCTTTTCATTTGCAAAACTTATGAGAGCTATGATGAGAGTACGTGTGAGGAGTGTGAAGATTCATAATCTTCACGTTGTAGTACTTCTTATCAAGGTTAGTATAGTGTGAATGGTTATACTAGTTCAAGTGGAGGTTGTCCAAAGAGAAGAAGAGGGGGTGCATCTCCAAAACTGAGGGGTACTTGTGTGCCTTTTAATGTTGATCCGAGAAGAATATACACTTCGAAAAGGTGACCATTTGTGGGATACCGGGCTGCCTTATTATGTTGAATGATAGGTACTATAGAAACTACATCCTTCCGTCCATGGTCGACTACTTGGGGTTTTTTCGAGAGCCTTTACTTGGTCCATACTCATTGGACGGGTTCAAGGTTACTGAGAGGGTAAAAGTTGTCTTCTCCGAATATGAATACCATGAGGAGGTGTGGTACGATATTCTTCCCTTGGCCTACGATCATGTATACTTAGGTGCCGATTGGTTTGCACGGCATCAAGTTCCTAACGTGCAAAATTGTCCTAATGTTGTAAGAAACCAATGGGGGAATCACCTCATGACTTACTTACTGCCCAAGCTGCAAAGAGAAATGCCTACTTGCTCCAATCCGAATTATTATGAGAGACAAAAGATTAAGAGGAGTAAGTAAGTGCAATGTGGTAATCTGAGAGTAGAAAAAGGAGAGGTTGTGTGGAGCGAAGTGAGGGGATTACCACCAAACCGGTCTAACATTGGTTGTCCTTCTATTTCTAAGGACATTTGTGTAGGTACCAACATGGCAAGAGAAGTCGAACAATGTCGAAAGGAAGTTGCTGCCCAAGCTTGTGGAGGACCTTCACACCCTGACAAAGAAGAATCTACTCAAGATCTTCAAGGTAAAATAGCTAACTCTTACACTTTGGTGCGTGTGATTGATAATTGTGTGGCTAGTAACCCATTGAGTATAAGTTGTAGCTTACTTACTTATGATTCTAATGATTCTTTGCCACTTGTGGATGATGTGCATGTTGTGCGAATGGATGCACTAGTTGATCCTATAAATGACAAAATTAACTCTTCTCGTAAGGTCGATTTGTGTCCACCTAGTGTTGAAGCTATTATGTTGAATGAAAGTACATCGTCGTGTGAAAATTGTGTTGACCCACTAATTAGTAAAAATTGTCCACCACTTGAGTGTGTGTGTGATATGTGTAATAGAACTCAAGCGAGTGAAGTACTTAAAATTATTAGCCAACAAGATGGGAGTGAACCCTAGAGCTATTCTTGGGGTAATCTTGTGCGTGAAACCTCCTTGAAACTTGACAATTGTCTTTTAAAGAGTGAAGAACTTACTTGTTCCAAATCTGCCCGTGGGTTAGATTATGCTCTCTTTAGGCATAATTTCTTATTTGAAGATGATATAATCACTCCTAATGAACCTAGTGGTGACAATGATGGTATAGCTTGCCTTGGAAGCTATAGCCGATATGCTAACCCACTATGGCGTGACAACATTCCTCCTAAAGATGGAATTCTCTTTTTGAAAGATGAGAGTACTCTTAAGGGTAAAAAATGTGTAGTCCTTCTTGAAAACCCGAGGACGAAGGTATCATTGATTCCTTGGGGTAATGTTTCTAAATGTGCATCCTTGCTTGACATACTTGTGCTTGAATTACGTGAATATCAACTTATGGATGCCGAGTTGTTTATTTGTTTGAAGGAAGGAAAGTGTATGTGTTTAAAAGGCTTTTATTCATCTGTGTATGCCTCTACACTTGATTCCTTCCTATACTACCTCTTTGCCTATGATGACATCCATAATAGTTTTGGATTTGTTTTATGTAGAGGTAGGAAATTTGTTGGTAAGTCCACTTGTGTGAGTAATAATGCTATATGGATCTCGTGGACTTTAGAACCAATTGAATCACCACCCTTGTTGTGGTCTCTCAAAGGGATAAAAGGGCAATTGTGTCTTGCAGATCATGAGATCCTAATTTTACCTTTGGACCAAGTGATGCCATTAGGACCCTTGTAGCGTCTTTATCTCTTGGTGATTCCCGTAACCAAATCCTTTGTGCAATTTTCATTGAGCTTTTAATATTTAATTCAAAGGATCCTTGGTTATATTGCAAATATGTGCAACCTTGGCATGTTGAGATGGTTTGTTTTCCTAACCCTAACCCTCATGCTATGAGGAGTTTGTATTTGTTTGTCCTCTCTTCAGTTTTGCAAGGTTTAGATTCGAGGTCGAATCCTTTCAAGAAGGGGAGGATGATACAAGTCAAATGACCGTCTTATCTTTTTATGACATCTTTAGAGGCCAACACCTAGAAAATCAAGACGTGGTCACCTCAAGGACACATGGACAGGTATGGAGAACCCATTTTGAGCATAAACAAGGCCGTGAGTGGAAGATTGCTTGGAGCATTGAAGACTTGAGGACTCACGGATTTGGATAACACTTAATGACTCACGGTTTGGTCACCTCATTAAGGGAATTTTGGACACTTCACTTGGCCCAAATGCATTCCATGGCCACCCCACCCATTAAAGGTATTGTTGTTATTTTTGTCTTGTCTTGTAATAATATAAATAGAACATTTTAGGTCTTTTCTCATTAGTTTATTAATGATGAAATATTGAAACATTAAAAGTCCTCTCTTTGAGAGTAGAACACCTTAGTTTAGTCTTAGTTAGGGCTTGTAATAGCCATTGTAGTTTAGGGCATGGAAAAGCTAGTATTGACCATTGCTTGAAAACTGTTGATCTTGAGGTGCGTTGGTTCCCTTGGCGGTCATCGTAAGAGTGTGGTGTTTATTACATTTATTAGGGGTTCGTATTGAAATACACTTGGTTCTTAATCTTGTAATAATCTTTGTCTCACTATGTATCCTTTTCATTTTTGTAAACTTATTGTGTTGTTCTTGTTCTCTACTCTCGGTTTGTGTTTGTTCTTGTTGGCCAAAATTGTTGCCTTCTTGTTCTTCATTTTATGTGTTGTTAAGCTAGTTTGGGTTATCTAAAATAGGTGTCAAACACCTTGTTAACTTCTCATTCTAGTGTTGTATTGTTAATCCGAGAGAGGTCTCCAATTGGTCCAAGGATCTTAGTGATTTGTGGACTGTTTTGGAGTGTGTTTGTGGACTGTTTTGAGTCACATCGTGAGTTTCTTATTTTTCTTATATCAGAGTGTCCGTGGTTCGAGCGTAAAATGGGTTAAAAATTAACCTGGGATCCCAGGCAAGCTGGGGAGCAGGGAGTGTGGGCCATTATGGGGTAGGTTCATTTGGGTGGTCAAACATGCAAAACACTGTGAAAGGGCCATTTACGGGCCAAATCGGTGAGATAAAGCCCACGGTTTTAGGGGTGTGACCAGGGTTCGGGCGTTAAATGGGCTTAAAATTAATCGGGGGCTTCCAGGCAGGTTGGGGAGTGGGGTAGTGTGTTCCATTTAGTGGTTGGGGCTGTTTGGGTGGTCAAACGGGTGAAGCGGCGTGAATAGACTATTTTTTAGCCAAATCGGTATTCTATACCCCATGGTTCCGGGGGCGTACTTGAGTTCTGGGCTTTATATGGGCTAAAAATAGACCTACGGTTCCCAGGTAGGCTGGAGAGCTGGGAAGTGTAGGCCACTGGGGTAGGTAGAGTCATTTGGGTGATCAAACGAGCGAAACAGAGCAAAACAGGCCATATTTTTACTAAATCGGTGTGCTATAGCCCACGATTCTGGGGTGTGCCTAGGATCTGGGCATGAAATGGGCCAAAAATTAACTTGGGGCTCCCAAAAAGGATAGGGAGCGAGGAAGTGTGGGCCATTGGGGTAGGTGATGCTATTTGTGTGGTCAAACGACTGAAACGGCGCGAACAGGCTATTTCTGGGCTAAATCGGTGTGCTATAGGTACGATTCTGGGGGGGTGCCCGGTGTTCGGGCGTGAAGGGCTAAAAATTTACTTAGGGCTCCCAGACAGACTAGGGAATGGGAGAGTATGGGCCATTGGGGTTGGCAGGGTTGTTTGGGTAGCCAAACGGGCAAAACGGTCATTTTTAGGCCAAATCGGTGTGCTAAGACTTATGGTTCTAGGGGTGTGCCCGAGGTTTAGACTTTAAATGGGCCAAAAATTGACCTGGGGCTCCCAGACAGGCTGGGGAGCGGGAGAGTTTGGGCCATTGGGGTGGGTGGGGCCGTTTGGGTGGTCAAATGGGCGAAACAACATGAATGGGCCATTTTTAGGCAAAATTTATGTGCTATAGCCCACGGTTCTAGGGGTGTGCCTGGGGTTCAGGCATAAAATGGGTCGAAAATCAACCCGGGGCTCCCAAGCAGGCTGGGGAGCAGGGGAGTATGGGTCATTGGGCTGGGCGGAGCCATTTGGATGGTCAAATAGGTGAAACAGCGTGAATGGGCCATTTTCGAGCAAAATTGATATGCTATAGTCCATGGTTTCGAGGGTGAGCTCGAGGTCTGGGCGTGAAATAGGCCAAATATCGACTTTAGGCTCTCAGGCAGGTTGGGGAGTTGGGAGTGTGTTTGGGTGGTCAAACAGGTGAAACGGGGCGAACGGGTCATTTTCAAGCCCAATCGGTGTGCTGTGACTACGATTTTTAGGATGAGCCGGGTTCTGGGCGTAAATGGTCCAAAACTTTACTTGGGGCTCCCAGGCAGGCTGAGGAATGGAGGAGTATGGGTTATTGGAGTGGGTTGGGTCATTTGGGTGGTCAAATGAGCGAAACAGTGTGAATGGGCCGTTTTGGGGCTAAATTGGTGTGTTATAGGCCACGGTTCTGGGGTGTGCCGGGGTACAGGTGTGAAATAGGCCAAAAATTGACCTGGGGTTCCTAGAAAGGCTGGGGAGCGGGGGAGTGTGGGCCATGGGGTAGAAAGGGTCATTTGGGTGGTCAAACGGCGCGAAAGAGCCATTTTTAGGCAAAATTGGTGTGCTATAACCCACGGTTCTGGGGGTGTGCCCGGGGTTCGGGCGTAAAATAGGCGAAAAATTGACCTGGGGCTCCCAAATAGGATGGGGAGCGGTGGAGTTTAGGATATTAGGATGGGAGAGGCTGTTTGGGTGGTAAAACGAGCGAAACGGCGCATACAGGATATTTTTGAGCTAAATTGATGTACAATAGCCCACGATTTTGAGTGTTTTCTTGGGGTCCAGGCATGAATGGGCGAAAAATCAACCAGGGGATCCCTCATAGGTTGGGGAATGCGGGACATTGGGTTGGAAGGGGTCGTTTGGGTTGTCAAATGAGAGAAACAGCGATAACGGGTTATTTTTGGGCCAAATTGGTGTGCTATATAGCCTACGGTTCCAAGGGTGTGCTCGGGTTTCAGGCATGAAATGGTTCAAAAATCGACCTAGGATCCCTAGGCATGCTGGAGAGCAGGGGAGTGAGTGCTATTGGGGTGGGGGGAGCCGTTGGAGCGGTCAAACGAGCAAAATAGTGTGAACTGGCCATTTTCGTTCTAAATCGATGTGCTATAGCCCACGGTTCCCGGAGTGAGCTCGAGGTCAAGGAGTGAAATGGGCTTAAAATCGACTTGGGGCTCCCAAGCAGGCTGGGGAGCGAGGGAGTGTGGGCCATTAGGGTGGGGGAGGATTTTTGGGTGGTTAAACGGGAAAAATAGTGTGAATGAGTCATTTTCGGGCCAAATTGGTGTGCTATAGCCTACGGTTACGGTGGTTCACCCGGGGATCGGGCGTGAAATGGGCCAAAAATTAACTTGTTGCTACCAGACAGGTTGGGGAGTTGGTCGTGTGGGCCATTAGGATGGATGGGGTCGTTTGGGTGGTCAACTGAGCGAAACGGCGTAAACGGTCTATTTTTGGGTCGAATCAGTGTACTATAGCCCACGGTTCCGAGGGTGTACCTGGGGTTCGGGCGTGAAATAGGATAAAAATCAACCTGGGGCTCCCAAACAGGCTAGGGAGTGTGGGAGTGTCGGCCATTGGGGTAGGTGAAGCCGTTTCGGTGGTCAAACTGGCCAAACGGCGTAAACGGGCTATTTTCAGGCCAAATCGATATGCTATAGACCACGGTTCTGGGGTATACCTGGGGTCCGGGCGTGAAATAGGCAAAAAATTAACCTAGGCTCACAGACAGGCTAGGGACTAAGGAGTGTGATCTATTGGGGTGGGCGGGGCCGTTTGGGTGTTCAAATGGGCGAAACAGCGTGTATGTGCCTTTTCGAGCTAAATCAGTATGTTATAGCCTACGGTTCTTGGGGTATGCCTGGGGTCCGAGCGTGAAATGCACCAAAAATTGACTTGGGGCTCCTAGGTAGGGATGTGCATCAGTCGGTTCAGTTCGGTTTTACATATTATCGGTTCGGTTTATCGATTTTTGGTTTTTAAATATGCTAAACAATAACCAAATCAATAAGATATTTTTTATTGGTTTTCGGTTTATCTGTTTTTAGTCCTTAATGGTTTGGTTTTCGATTTAACCAATAAGAAAATTCTCATAAAACAGAAATAATAGTAACTAACATGGAAAAAAATCGAATCTTAGTTGCAAAAAAAAATCCTACATAAATCTTCAAGTTTGAACTAAATGTTGTTAGTTGAAGTTAAGAGTTTGTATAATTGAAATAATAGGTTTATTTATTTGTAGAGATTAAAGAGAAATTAAGAGATACATATAATAAGTCATATATATATATATATATATATATATATATATTCTTATCTGGTTATCGATTTACCCAATAATCCAATAAGAAAAAAAATAAAACGAATCAATAACCCAATAATTTTTTTTATAAACCATTAAAATCTGTTAACCCCATAACAATAAACCAATAATATTTTTATCGGTTCAGTTTATCGGTCGATCCGGTTTTTGCACACCCCTACTCCCAGGTAGGCTGGGGAGCAGAGGAGTGTGGTCCATTGGGGTGGGCGGGGTTATTTATGTTGTCAAACATGCAAAACAATGCAAACGGTCCATTTTTGATTAAATCGGTGTGCTATAGCCCACGATTCTAGAGGTGTGCCCGAGGTTCGGGCGTGAAATAGGACAAAAATTGACCTAGGGCTCCCAGGCAGGATGGGGGTGAGGAAATATGGGCCATTAGGGTAGGCGGGGTCGTTTAGGTGGTAAAACTGGCGAAACAGCGCGAACAAGTTATTTTTTAGCCAAATCGGTGTGCTATTGCCCACGGTTTTGGGGGTGTGCCCGGAATTCGGGCGTGAAATGGGTCAAAAATAGACCTGGGACTCTCAAGTAGGCTGGGGTGGGCAGGGTCGTTTGGGTTGTCAAACAGGCGAAATAGCATGAAAGAGCCACTTTTGGGTCAAATCGTTTTGCTATAGCCCACGGTTCTGGGGGTGTGCCCAGTGTCCAGGCATGAAATGGGCCAAAAATTGACCTGGGCTCCCAGACTGGCTAAGGAATGGGGGAATGGGGGATATTGGGGTGGGCGGGGCTGTTTGGGTTGTCAAACGGGCCATTTTTGGGCCAAATCATTAAGCTATAACCCATTATTCCAAGGGTCTGTCTGGGTTCGAGAATGAAATGGTCAAAAAATTGGCCTAGGGCTCCCATGAAGGCTCGGAGTGAGGAAGTAGGGCCCATTGGGGTAGGTGGTGCCGTTTGGGTAGTCAAACAAGCGAGACAGCGCGAAAGGGCTATTTTTTAGCCAAATCAATGTGTTATAGCCACGGTTCCGGTGGTGTGCCCAGGGTTCGGGCATTAAATGGGCCAAAAATTAACCTGGGCTTCCAGGAAGGCTAGGGAGTGGGCAAATATGGGCTATTGGGGTGGGCGGAGTCGTTTATGTGGTCAAATGGGCGAAATGGCATGAACATGCTAAATCAGTGTGCTATAGCCTACGGTTCTAGGAGTGTACGTGGGTCTGGGAGAGAAATAGGCCGAAAATCAACCTGGGGTTCCCAGAAAGGCTGGGGAGCGAGGAAGTATGGGCCATTGGGGTGTGCCGGACCGGTTCGGTGGGTGTGTTTGGGGTTCGAACGTGAAACATGCATAAAATTGACTTGGGGTTCCCAAGCAGGCTGGAAAGCGGGGAAGTGTAGGTCATTGGGGTGGGCAGGGCCTTTTTGGGTGGTCAAATTGGTGAAACAGCAAGAACGAACCATTTTTGGACTAAATTAGTGTGCTTTAGGCCACGGTTCTGAGGGGTATACCCGGGTTCCTAGTGTGAAATAGGCCTAAAAATGACCTGGTGCTCCCAGGCAAGCTGGGGAGTGGGAAAACGTGGGCCATATGGGTGGGCCAGGCTGTTTGGGTAGTTAAAAGGGCAAAACAGCGTGTATGGGCCATTTTCAGGCCAAATTCATGTGCTATAGCCCATGGTTCCATGGGTGTAATCAGGGTCCGGGCGTGAAATATGCCAAAAATTTACCTGGAAATCCCAGGCAAGCTGGGGTGCAAGAAGTATGGGTAATTGTGGTGGGTGGGGCCGTTTGGGTGGTAAAACTGGTGAAATGATGCGAACGGGTCATTTTCAGGACAAATCAGTATGCTATTGCCCACGGTTTCGAGGTTGTGCCCGTGGTTCGAGCGTGAAATGGGTCATTGGGGTACACAGAGCCGTTTGTGTGATCAAATTAGTGAAACGGTTCCAAAGGTGTAATCGCGCCCGAATGTGAAATATGCCAAAAATCAACCTAGTCTCCTAGGCAGGCTGGGGAATAGGAGAATATGGGTCATTGGGTTGGACGGGGCCATTTGGGTGGTCAAATGGCTGAAACGATGCGAACGAGCCATTTTCAAGTTAAATCGATGTGCTATAGCCTATGATTTTGGGGGTGTGCCCACGCTCCGGTGTAAAATAGGTTGAAAATCGACCTGGGATTCCCAGGAAGGCTGGGGAATGATGGAGTGTTGGCCATTGGGGTGGGTGGGTCTATTTATGTGGTTAAGTAGGAAAAACGGCGCGAACAGGCCATTTTCAGGCCAAATCGATGTACTATAGCCCACGATTCCAAGGGTGTGCCCTGGTTTTGAGCGTGAATGGGTCGTAAACACAGGAAAGCTGGGGAACGAGGGAGTATGGGCCATTGGGGTAGGCGAAGACATTTAGGTGGTCAAACAGCACGATCGGGCCATTTTGGGGCCAAATCAGTGTGCTATAGCCTACGATTCTGAGTTGTGCTCGAGATCTGGGAGTGAAATAGGCCAAAAGTTAACCTACGATTCTGAGTTGTGCTCGAGATCTGGGAGTGAAATAGGCCAAAAGTTAACCTGAGTCTCCCAGGAAGGCTGGAGAGCAGGAGAATGTGGTCCATTGGGGTGGGCGGGATCGTTTGGGTGATCAAACAGGAGAAACGGTGCGAAAGGGCTATTTTTGGGCCAAATGGGTGTGCAATAGCACACGGTTCGGGGGTGTGCTCGGGGTTCGAGCATTAAATAGGCCAAAAATTGACCTGGGGCTCCCAGGCAGGCTGGGTAGAGGGAGTAGTGAGACATTGGGGTGGGCGGGGCCGTTTTATGGTCAAACAGGTGAAACGTAGCGATCGGGCCATTTTTGAGCTAAATTAGTAAACTATGGCCCACGGCTCCAAGATTGTGCCCTGGGTTCGGACGTGAAATAGGCTGAAAATTTACCTAGGGCTCCAGGCAGGTTGGGGAGCAGGGAGTGTGGGCCATTAGGGTGGGCGGGGTCGTTTGGGTGGTAAAAGGAGCGAAACAACGTGAACGGGCCATTTTTGGGCCAAATTGGTGTGCCATATCCCACAGTTTCAGGGGAGTGCCCGAGGACCGAGCATGAAATGGGCTGAAAATTGACATAGCGCTCCCAAGCAAGTTGGGAAATAGGGGAGTATGGGTGGTCAAACCAGCAATACGGTGCGAACGGACCATTTTTGGCCAAATCGATGTGCTATAACCCACAATTCTTGAGTGTGCCCAGGGTTCAAGCGTAAAATGGGCCAAAGATTAACTCGGGGCTCCCAGGTAAGATAGGGAGCGGGTGATTGTGGGATATTAGGGTGGGTGGGGCCATTTGGGTGGTCAAACGGCCGAAACAGCAGAAATCGGCCATTTTTAGATAAATTGATGTGCTATAGGCCACGGTTCCGAAGGAGTACCTGGGATACGGGCGTGAAATGGGTTGAAAATTGACTCGGGGCTCCCAGTCAATGTGGGAATGGGGGAGTGTGGTCCAATGGAGCGGGCAGAGTCATTTGGGTGGTCAAATGGGCTAAACAGCGAGAAAGGGCCACTTTGGGGCCAAATCAGTGTGCTATAGCCCACGGTTCCAGGGGTGTGACTGGGATCCGGGTGTTAAATGGGATAAAAATTAACCTGGGGCTCCCAGGCAGGCTGGGGAGCAAGGGAGTGTGGGACATTGGGGTGGGCGAGGCCATTGGGGTGGTCAAACGGGCAAAATGGCACGAACGGGCCATTAACAGGCTAAATCTGTGTGCCCGGGGTGTACCTGGTTCTGGGCGTGAAATTGGTCAAAAATTGACTTGGGCTCCCAAGCAAGCTAGGAAGCAGGGGAGTGTGGTCCATTGGGGTAGGCAAGGTCGTTTGTGTGGTCAAACGGGTGAAACGATGTGAAAGAGCCATTTTTGGTACAAATTAGTGTGCTATAGCCTACAGTTTTGGGGGTGTGCTAGAGGTCCGAGCGTGAAATGGCAAAAAATCGACTTGGAACTCTCAGACAGATTGATAAGCGGGGGAATGTTGGACATTATGGTGGGCGGGGCTGTTTGGGGTGGTCAAATGGGCAAAATGGCACGTACAGACCATTTTTGGGCTAAATCGGTGTTTAACAGCCCACGGTTTTGGGGGTGTGCCTGGGGTTCGGGCATTAAATAGGTCAAAAATTGATCAGGGGCTCCCACATTAGCTAGGGGTGTGGGCCGCTGGGGTAAGCGAGGCCGTTTAGGTGGTTAAACGGGCGAAACAATTTGAAATAGCCATTTTTGGGCCAAATTAATGTGTTATAGCCCACGGTTCCGGGGGTGTGCCCGAGGTCCGAGCATGGAATAGCAAAAAATTAACCCGAGACCCCCGAGCAAGCTGAAGAGCGGGGGAGTGTTGGACATTGTGGTGAGCGGGGCCGTTTGGGGTGGTCAAATGGGCAAAATGGCGTGTACAGGCCATTTTTGGGCTAAATTGGTGTTTAACAGCCCAAGGTTTTGGGGGCGTGCCTGGGGTTTGGGCATTAAATAGGTCAAAAATCGATCAGGGGCTTCCAAATTGAGGTATGGGCTGCTGAGGTGGGCGGGCCCGTTTGTGTGGTCAAAAGAGTAAAACGACACGAATGGACTATTTTTGGGGCAAACGATGTGCTAGCAAGTAGTTTCGGGAGTGTGCCCAGCATCCGAGCGTGAAATGGGCCAAAAATCAACCTAGGCTTCCAGGCAAGCTGGGGCGCGTGGGAGTGAGGGCCTCTGGGTTGGGCGAAGCTGTTTGGGTAGTCAAACGAGCAAAATGGTATGAACTGGCTATTTTCTAGCTAAATCGATGTGCTATAGCCCGCAGTTCTGGGGGTGTGCCCGGGGTCTGAGCATGAAATGGATCAAAAATTAACCTGGGGCTCCCAAGCAAGCTGGGGAACAGGGGAGTGTGGGTGGCTGTTTGGGAGGTCAAACGGGCGAAACAGCACAAACGGATCGATTTTCGGCCAAATTGGTGTGCTATAGCCCATGATTCTGGGGGAGAATGCCTGGTCTGGGCATGAAATGCACCAAAAATTGACCTGATGCTCCCAGGCAAGCTGGGAAGTAGAAGAGTGTGGGCCATAGGGGTGGGCGGGGCCATTTGGGTGGTCAAACGGATGAAACAACACGAATGGTCTATTTTCGAGCCAAATTGGTGTGCAATAGCCAACGATTCCAAGGGTGTACTCGGGGTCAGAGCGTGAAATGGGCTAAAAATTAACCTTGGCTCCCAGAAAGGTAGAAAGTGGGGGAGTGTGGGCCATTGGGGTGGGGTGGGTGATTTGGGTGGTCAAACGGGCATAACAATGTGAACGTGCCATTTTTTAGCCAAATCAGTATGCTATAGCCCACGGTTTTGGGGGTGTGCCTGGGGTCAGGGTATGAAATGGACTGCAAATCAACCTAGGGCTCTCTAGCATGCTAGAGAGAGTGGGGAGTATGGTTTAATAGGGTGGTCAAGGCTATTTGGGTGGTCAAACTGGCAAAACGGTGTGAATGGGCTATTTTCGAGCAAAATTATTATGCTATAGCCCACAAATCTGGGGATGTACTTGGGGTACGGGCGTGAAATGGGCCAAAAATTGACCTGGGGCTCCGAGGCAGGTTGAAAAGCGGGGAAGTATTGGTCATTGGGGTGGGCGGGGCCATTTGGGTGGTTAAACGGGCGAAATGGCTCCAGCGGGCCATTTTCAAGCCAAATTGGTGTACTGTAGCCCACGTTGGAAGGGGCATACTCGAGGTTCGGGTGTGAAATAGGTCAAAAATCAACTTAGGGCTTCCATGAAAGCTGGGGAGAGAGGGAGTGTGGGTAATTGGGTTGACGAGTCCATTTGGGTGGTCAAATGGGAAAAATAGCACGAACGAGCCATTTTTGAGCCAAAGCGGTATGCTATAGCCCATGGTTCTAGGGGTGTTCTGTGAGTTCATGGGTGACATAGGTCGAAAATTAACCTTAGGCTCCAAGGCTGGCTGGAGAGCGGGGAAGCAGGGGCTATTGAGGTGGCGAGGCCATTTAGGTGGTCAAATATGCGACTCAGCACGAACGGGTTATTTTTGGGCTAAATTGGTGTGTTATAGCTCACGATTCGAGGGGTGTGCCTGGGGTTTGAGCATGAAATGAGTTAAAAATTAACCTAAGGCTCCCAGGCAGGGTAGGGAGTGAGAGAGTATGGGCTATTCGGGTGGGCGGGTCCATTTAGGTGGTCAAACAGGCAAACTGGCGCGAATGAGCCAATTTTAAGTCAAATTGGTGTGCTATAGATCCTACGGTTCCAGGGGTGTGTCTGGGGTTCGGTTGTGAAATACATTGAAAGTCGACCTGGGGCTCCCAGGCAGCAGGAGAGTAGGGAGTGTGGGTCATTGGAGTGGGTGGGGCCATTTGGGTGGTCAAATAGGTGAATCAGTGCGGGGCCAATTTTGAGCCAAATTAATGTGCTATAGCCCCAGTTCTAGGGGTGTTCCCGGTGTTCGGGAGTGAAATGGGTCAAAAATCGACCTTAGGCGTCCAGACAGGTTGGAGAGTGGAAGAGTATGGGCCATTAGGGTAGGCGGGGTTATTTGGGTGGTCAAACAGGGGAAATAGCGCGAACTGGATATTTTTAGGCTAAATCAATGTGCTATAGCCCACGGTTTCGAGGGTGTGCCCGAGGTTCGGGCATGAAATAGGGTGAAAATAGACCTAGGGCTCTCAGACGGGCTGAGGAGAGAGAGAAGTATGGGTAATTGGGGTGGGAGGGGTTATTTGGGTGGTTAAACAGGCAAAATGATGCGAACGAACTATTTTTGGGCCAAATCGGTGTGTTAAAAGCCCACGATTCTAGGGGTGTGACTGGGGTCCAGGCGTGAAATGGGTCAAAAATAGACTTGGAGCAGCCATACAGGCTGGGGAGCAAGGGAGAGTGGGCCATTGAGGTGGGCGAGGCCGTTTGGATGGTCAAACAAGCAA
Organism: Capsicum annuum; assembly: GCF_002878395.1. NCBI lineage: Eukaryota > Viridiplantae > Streptophyta > Magnoliopsida > Solanales > Solanaceae > Capsicum > Capsicum annuum. The sequence continues at coordinate 251,157,436 of NC_061111.1, read as the reverse complement.
AATGGCGTAAATGGGCTATTTTTAGGCCAAATCAGTGTGCTATTGCCTACGGTTTCGGAGATGTACCTGAGGTCCGAGCGTGAAATATGTCAAAAATCAACCTGGGGCTCCCAGGTAGGCTGGGGAGCGAGAGAGTGTGGGCCATTAGGGTAGGTGAGGCTGTTTGGGTGGTCAAACGGGTGAAACGGCGTAAACGGGCCATTTTTAGGCCCAATCGATGTTCTATAGCCCACGATTCTTGTGGTCTTCCCGGGGTCCGGATATAAAATGGGCAGAAGATCAACTTGGTAGTCCCAGGCAGGCTGAAGAGCGGAGAAGTGTGGGCCACTGAGTTGGGCGGGTTGTTTGGTCGGTCAAATAGGTAAAATAGTGCAAATGGGCCATTTTCGAGCCAAATCGATGGGTTGTAACCTATGGTTCTGAGGATTTGGTCGGGGTTCGGGCTTGAAATGGGCCAAAAATTGACCAGGGGCTCTTAGGTATACTGGGAAGCGAGGAAGTGTGGGCCATTGGGGTAAACGAGGATGTTTGGATGGTTAAACGGACGAAACGGTAAGAACGGGCCATTTTTGAGCAAAATGGGTGTGCTATAGCCCACGATTCCAGGGGTGCACCTGCAGTCCGGGCGTGAAATGGGCTAAAAACTGACCTAGGGCTCCTATGCAGGATGGGAGCGGGGGAGTGTGGACCATTGGGGTGGGCGGTGCCGTTTGGATGGTCAAACATGCAAATGAAGGGCTAAATCGGTGTGGTACAGCCCACGATTTTGGGAGTGTGCCCGGGGTCCAAGCGTGAAATTGGCTGAAAATTAACTTAGACTCCCAGGCAGGCTGGGGTACGGGGGAGTGTTGGCCATTAGGGTAGGCGAGGCCTTTTGAGTGGTCAAACAGGAAAAACGATGCGAACGAGCCATTTTCAGGATAAATCAGTGTGCTATAGCCCACGGTTCTTGGGGTATGCCTGGGGTTCGATCGTGAAATGCATAAAAAAAAAGACTTGGGGATCCCAGTCAGGATGGGGAGTAAGGAAGTGAACGTTATTTAGGTAGGCGGTCCTGTTTGGATGGTCAAATAGGAAAAACAGCACGAACGAACTATTTTTGAACCAAATTGGTTCTGGGGGTGTGCCTGGGGTCCGAGCTTGAAATGGGCCAAAAATCTACTTGGGGCTCCTAGATAGGCTGAGAAGTGAGAGAGTGTGGCCCATTGGGGTGGGTGGGCCATTTGGGTGGTCAAATGGATGAAACGGCGCGAACAGGCCATTTTTGGGTCAAATCAGTTTGCTATAGCCCACGGTTTTGGGGGTGTGCCTGGAATTCGAGCATGAAATAGGCCAAAAATTGATTTAAGGCTCCCAAGAAAGCTGGGGAGTGGGAGAGAGTGGGTCATTAGGGTGGGTGGGGCCATTTGTGTAGTCAAACGGGCGAAACAATGCGAACAGGCCATTTTTGGGTCAAATCAATGTGCTATAGTCCACGGTTCCAGGGGTATGCCTGGGGTTTGGGCGTAAAATGGGTCAAAAATTGACCTGGGGCTCCCGGGCAGGCTGGGGAGCGGGGGGTATGGGCCATTTGGGTGGGCGAGACTATTTGGATGGTCAAACGGGCGAAACAGCGGGAACGGACCAAATCGGTGTGCTATAGCCCATGGTTTTAGGGGTGTGCCCGAGGCCCGAGGGTGAAATAGGCTAAAAACCAACCTAGGGCTCCCACGCAGGCTAGGAGCGGGTGAGTGTTGTCCATTTGGGTGGTCAAACAGGCACAATAGCATAAACGAGCCATTTTTTGGGCCAAATTGGTGTGTTATAGCCCACAGTTCTGGGGGTGTGCTCGGGGTCCAGGCTTGAAATGGGCTAAAAATCAACTTAAAGCTCCCAGGCAGGCTGGGGAGCGGGGAAATGTTGGCCATTAGGGTGGGCTAGACCATTTGAGTGTTCAAACAGGTAAAACGACACGAACAGACCATTTTTGGGTCAAATCGATCTGTTTTAGCCCATGGTTCTGGTGGTGTGCCACGGCCCGAGTTGAACTGGGCTAAAAATCAACCTGGGGCTCCCAGACAGGCTGGAAGAGGGAGAGTGTGGGCCATTTGGGTGGGAGGGGCCATTTGGGTGGTCAAACAGTTGAAACGGCGCGAACAAGCCATTTTCAAGACAAATCGGTGTGCTATAGCTCACAGTTCTGGGGGTGTGCCGGGGTCTGGTCGTGAAATGGGCCAAAAATTAACCTGGGCCTCCCAAGCGGGATAGGGAGCGGGGGAGTGTGGTCCATTTATGTTGGGTGTACTTATGCACTCTAGTGTTACTATTCTAGCTTATTTAGCCTTGTTTTGAGGACAATTCATGTGCGCCATGTGTTGATATGATATAAACAACCATATAAGTGTTCAAGGACGTGATTACAATGGTTCAAAGTGTTTTCAAATAAGTTTGTGCTTAATTGAGTCATTTAGAGTTCAATTGAGAAAACTAGTTTTACTAGATTAAGCTAGTTGTGTGTCTAGTTGGTATCGTTTGATTCTAATGTGTTAAAGGAGTTCCAAATGGTTTAAATGTGTAATTATGAGTGGAATAACTTGTTGGTGATGTGCAAAGTTCAATTTGACTACGTGTAGAGGTGGAACAATAAGTTGAAGATCAACACGAACTAGCCTTGTTTTAGCTTGTGTATTTGACTCATGGTTGAGGATATTGTGTTGTTATTGTCTCTAAGTTATGGTGTGTGATTATGTAGGAAGCCTTGTGAGCTGAATATGGTGACATATTGATGATATAAAGGCTGGAAATTCATTGGAACTATACTACAAAAGGCATGAGAAAAAGATAGGACGTTCAACACTTAGAATATATTTTGGAGGTTGATTCCAGTGAACCAACGCGAATGCCCCGCGACGCACCACTCCAGCAACGCGTTTAGCAAGGCCTCCCGTCACTTATTCCATGAAATGAGCAAGGCGATACGTTGGTTTTGTCCATGAAATCATCAACGTATTGCACCACATTGTCCAAGCACGGCAAAAATACAAACCTATTCCTACACGGCTAGGTATTGTCCCACTATAAATATATTACATTCCTAGACGGTTAGAGAGCTTGGAATATCTTGGATCTTGGAATCTTTGGACGTAGTGGAGAAAAAGAGGAGGCTGCTGCACATTATTTTTTGTTTTAATCTTCTCTTTAATTAGTTTAATTATATCATAACGTGTATTAAATTATTTGGATCATGATTGTGAATATTATTGGCAAAAGGCTTCCTTTTCGAGATTAAAGCCAAGAACATGAGTACTATTGTTTTGGATTAAATTTGTTTAATTTACTTATCATTATTGGTTGTTTGTTTATTCTTAATTTAACTATTTTGAGGCTTGATCACCCTTAGAATACATCAATTGTCAACCTTGTGATCTCGGGAGAGGGAATAGGGCGATAGAATGTGGAAATAAACAAAGTATGATTTGTATTCTTTTATGAAATAAGAAATTCAAATTAGCGTCTAGGACAGGGGTGTACTTAGAAGCCTTACTTGATTCACATGTAGGACGATAGCTTTATGAACTTAATTGGATTATTGCATCTCCGCTCAACGATGTAGTTGTAATGTCCAAATTAGGTAAACAGGTAGAGGTCGGAAGACCATGGTCATGCAATTAACCCTACGAGTCAACAACCAAGATAAGCAAGTTAACGAATGAAGTTCAATAGCATAGTATGATTGTTCAAAGTGTTTTAACCCCGAGCTTTACTCCATTGATTGTTTCAAGATCTTCACTTTAAGCATTGTTTACTTTATTTGCAATTTACAATATTCAAAACTCTATTTTAGTTACTCTTACATCAATTGAATCTAAATTGTGAACTAGAAAAGAATCGTTGTTAGATCAAGTCCCTGTGGGATCGATACTCGATTTTCTTGAAGGCCGCTTTACTACTTAATAGACCACGTACACTTGAGTGTGCGCTTGGACGCTGTCACCCATTGGGGTGGGTGGGGCTGATTGGGTGGTCAAATGGGCAAAACGGCACAAATGGACCTTTTGTGAGTCAAATCGGTGTGCTATAACCCACGATTCCAGGTAGGAATATTTATAAATATTGTAAGGGTAGGGATCTTTGTAAATATGATAAGTTAAGATGTATAGTTATGTTAATTAGCCTTTTAATTGCGGTATTAATGCAATGGCGTACGCAGAATTTTTCATAGTTGATGTCGATATAAATGGTGAACAAATGAACCAATCATTATATACACATCGAGTAAACAATTGTGGCAAAGTAGTGTCTCGTGTCCTATGACACCGCTTAAGGCAAGGTATATCCGATGTTAAACTCTTAACCATTTACCGGAGGCGGACCTATAACTATTTTTTTGGTGCTTCGACATTCGTTAGCGAGGCAGACTACGTATAAATATATAAAAAAAAAAATGTATAAAAATTGATATAAGACTTAGAAAAGCACCCATTAAATCAAGAAAATGACAGTGTGTTTTAATTTTCAAAAAGAACATTAAAGCTTTGGGTATCAATATACATATTTGAACCTCCCGAGCATTCACTACCCCTAAATTCTTGATTTGCCTATGTCACGATACTTGTTCTGTCTCCAAATTCTCCATACGTTAACATTATAATTTTCACATGTATAATTCCTTTAAAACTCAAGATATTAGGCCTTACTATTCGACCAAAGATCCAATCGGATGTCAAAATCGACTTGCCTAGGCCTAAACTATTCTATCAAGTACATGTTACCTTAGACCAACACAATTATAGCAAATAATGCTAACAAACCACCAACCATGGAGAAACCTAGATTAACTTTCATAGGTGCTCCTCTTTTGGGTAAAAAATCGTTTCTTGAGGTGCATCTTTTCTCGGACCTTGCTAACACAAGATACTTTATACTCTAGCATGAGGGTAAAGGGCGTATCTAGGATATTGAAAAACTTTAGATAGGACCCAGGTCATGTGAGAGCAGCCGAACTATTAAAAGAAAATTTGGTGCTTCAATAGGGGAGGAAAGGTATCGTCTCACCTTCCTTCTATATTCTAGTATCGCATCCTTCTAGTTACCTTCTTTTCTATAATTGTAAGATTTCCCTTTTAGTATCATTCACTATTAACTCTCTATTCAATTCTCAGTTCTGAGGTTGGCTAGAAATGGATCCAGGCAAGGTAGAAATAGACCGAAGAAATATTGGAGGTAGAAATAAATCGAAGAAATATTGAAGGGAGGTGATTAGATATGCCTAAATCAGCTTCACCTCACCGAGGACATGACGCTAAACAGAAAGGTGTGAAGGATACGAATTAGGGTAAAAGGATAATAGGAACAAGTGCGTCATTGCTAGTAGGTAAAACTTTATTATCCGTGTTAGTAGCTATAGTACTAGTATTATTTCAATGTGTTGTATCGTTTGTTGTATTCCATAGTAAGTCTTGTTTATGGTATTATTCAGTATGATAATTTCAATTATAGTTTGTCCTTTTACTATTTCTTTTCTAAATTGCTTTATCTTAGAGCCAGAAGCTATCAAAAACCACTTCTCATTGTAGTATCAAAAACCACATCTCATTGTAGTATTAGGGATGATAATTTCTATTGTATCATGCCCTTTTACTATTCCATTTCTAGATTGTTTTCTCTTGAGCCAGAGGTCTATCAAAAACCTCTCTATCTCACCTCTGAGATAGTGGTATGAACTGCATACACTTACCTTCCCAAGCCCCACTTGATGGAAATATACTAAGAATATACTGGTATGTGGTTGATTCAATTCTCAGTCGTAATTGAGATTCAGAAATTATAATTAGTATATATTAATGTCGTATTGAGAACTTCGAGTTGTTACACACTCAAATAGTAGGTGGAATTATCTATTTTCTACTACTTTGAGATAAGACTATTCCATGATTTTAGACCAAACTTTAAAGTATCAAATGTTTTGCAAGGTATCCTTAAATATATGCACAGCAAATGAACCAATGCCCAAATAGGAATTTAGAAAAAGACAAAAAAGACGAAGCAATGCTAGTCCAACATCACACCATTTATTTTATAGCAAATATACTGGTCAAGCTATTTTCAAACACAACCACAACATTTACTTAACCAGTACCAACATTTTACTCTTGTAACCGAAAGGAAACAAACCGGCAACGTATAAAACCGCTACTCACCAAACGAGCGCACACAACAATATTATTCGAACGCACCAATAACAAACCACACACACAGATACGACGATATGTATTTCATCCAGCGACTTTCCTTGAATAGTTTCTTCCGGGAAGAATATCTTGAGATCGTCCCATGAACAGGTCATGCTGCCCATGTAACCCTCCGGCCTTCATAGGTTGAGGGAATGGCTGTTGCTTAATTGATGTTCTACCAGAGCCGATGGTCATGTTGCCTAGCTTCTCAGCAGCATCAGAGACGCGAGTTTTCACTGCAGAACCAACCAACGGCAGTCATTAGGAACCAATATGACAAGTGACACGTAAGTACGTTTATCCACATGAAGCGCAAAAGATGAGTTTAAACTCACCAGGGACATTCCTTGCAGGAGGGCGATATTTTGCTAGTGGTTGTTTAATAGAAGACCCTTTCGGGGATGGTTTGTCATTCCTAGTTGCATCCTGGATGACAAACAATTTGGGCAATAATTAGATGAAGCATGACACTGATACATACCTATGACACTGATATACACAGATATAATTTGAAAGTTTTGCAAGACAACATACCTGATTATTCATTTGCAACTTCCTTTGGACACCTGTTGCACATAGATTATACAGAACAAAACACGTATATGCATTAGAACAAAGAAAATAAATCAATTGTACAAATTAGAACGGAACAATGGTGCTTTGAAACGGAAGATGGTGTGTTTTTAAAGCTCATTGCTCCTATTATTCTTTGGATTTCTGTTGAATATTCATATATTACCTGGGCTAATTTGCGGCTTGACAGGAGAGAAGTTGCTTCTAGGCTTTGGGTTGGTTAAAGTACTGGAAGACCACCTGTTGGTTTTTTGCTCGGAGGAACCCTTCATTCCAGCTGCAACCACCAACGATTTGATAAGTGCTTCATAAAACATAATACTTACTTCCAAGGAGAAAGTCTATAATTACAAAACAAACCAGCTGGAGGCGTCCTAGCAACAGCAGTCTTAGAGCGTAATGATGGAGGTACATAAAAGCAACTCTGTAACATCATAAACGATATCAGTTCCATTAAATCTAAACAAAAGAAAATTGATATTGAGAACACATGAAACAAGTGGAACAAGATTGCCACCTGGAAGAAACGGTGCTGAAGAACCTCAGCTGCTGTCGGCCTCTTGAGAGGATCCCAGGAACAAAGGGACTGCAGGAAACAAGAAAAAATGAAATGCCAAGTAACATGAGATCCATTTTTCTCTTCACTTTTGAGTATAGCAAATATCAAGAAAAGGAATGTATTCAAACACATTCAGAAGGAGTAGTCAAGTTCTTACAGTGATTAGATTAACTGCATCATCACTGGCAGATGGGAGCAATATAGATAGATTTACTCCAGGGATCTGCCAAGTCAAACAGTAAAGGAAGGTGTCAAACAAATTTAACCAAATAAAAAGGCATCCTTGTATATTAGACATGGTAATTTCTACCGTAGAACCTACTATTCCACATGTATGTGGAAAAAAAAAAAAAGGAAAAAGAAAGCTCCCAGGATTAAAAAACCTATGTTGCTCGGACTCTTCAAAAATGTGGACGGGTGCGTGTTGAATCCTTCAAAAGTAGTGCATTTTTGAAGGATCCGACACAGGTGTGGAATTGTTATTGGAGACTCCGAGCAACATAGAAAAAATCAAAATTGCATGATGGGGAGTGTGTCAAGAACACATTGGACCTGTGGAAACTGGTAGTTAATAGCAGCAGCAAGTTCGTGCCCATGAGCCCATTCACTCTTTGATGGAGTACCTATAACACTGCATATTTTGTAAATCTCATCTGCTTCACTGCACCGAAAATGAGAGACAATTTTCAGCAAAAGGAAAACATATGGCAAAATAATGATCTTCCCAGACCCCAACTACCCATTATGGAAGAAAACATCTATAGAAGTTAACAGCAGAGTAGAACTGATACAGGAAAGGAACATTACTACAGCCCGGAACCATCCCAACTCTGCCAACCCTCCCCCCACATAAAAATACTAGTTAGTGCATAACTAAAACTGAAATACCTGTAGTCCAAAAAATATAGAAGAGAATGCATTAACAAAGGAAAAGAATCAGAAAGATGAATGCACACCTTGAACCGGGGAACAGAGGACGAAGAGTTAATAACTCAGCCATTATTGCACCCATTGCCCACATATCTGGATTTAAGAGAGGCAAATCAATATAACAGAAGGAAAGCAATAGATTGCCCAACAAGGGGAAAGAACAAAAGATTCTCAAGATACTTATAGTTCCATACTCACCAACAGCAGGACCATATATTGGTGATTGTAGAAGAACTTCAGGGGCACGATACCTGCAGTTCCACATGATAGCCATCAGAAAAAGGAAAAAAAAAAAAAAAAAAGAGGAGCACCGAAGATAAAACAGCACAGGGATGCACTGACCAGCGTGTTGAGACATATTCCGTGTACGGGGGCTGAGAATTGATCTCCCGAGCAAGTCCAAAATCAGCAATTTTTATTGTATCTTTTGAAACCAACAAGTTCTCTGTACACCAATTAGAAGTACATGAAAATACTTGTCAGATAAGAATCCAGAAAATGTAAAAAAATAAAATAAAAAAAAAAGGCGGCCGGATGAAATGCCATAATTTGCAGAGTCATGGACATGAAGTCAGACCCGAAATAAGAAGAAAAAAAAGAGTTTCAAATTCAATCCTGCACGGGCAATGCAAAAGGGAAAAAGCACGGCTTTGGAAATGTTTAGGTTGCAGCTTTAGTCTTCACCATCAAAATAGAAATGATATCCACTATCCAGTTTAGTTTAACTCTTCAATTTCATGAATTTCATGAATGACAAGATTCTCATAGAAGCTGCAATCATATTTAGACAAAGGAAATCAGCAATAATCACCTGGCTTAAGGTCGCGATGAAAATATCCACGTTGATGCATGTACGCAAGACCTTGAAATATTTGGAAGCACCAATTTCTCACTTCTGACTCTAAGAAAAGCTTAGGCCTATCCTTCATAAGGTGATATAAGTTGCACTCCTGAGAATAGTCCACATGGAAATAGATAAAAGTAAATATAACAAAACATAGAAAATGTAGACTGTCAAAGAAATACCACGTACCATGTATTCAAACACAAAATACAAAATGTCATTTTCCCTAATCACTTCCTTGAGCTTAACGATGTTTGGATGGCTCATTTTCCTCAATGACTGCAAACGAAATACCCGTCGGTTGAAATGCTGAAGAGGAAAACGAACGAGTATCCATATTATGGCAGAATATCATTTTACCTTGACTTCTCTCAAGTTGATGCATTCTTCCCAAGAATAATACTTCTTCTTCATTTTCTTAATTGCAACCTGTAGTACATAAATAATAGTTTTAGAAGAACTTTCAAATGCAGCAATATTGGTTATTTATTTCTTGTTTGCTAAGACATTTAAACCTACCACTTCACCAGTCTGTTTATTCAAAGCTCGCCACACACTCCCAAATGTACCATTACCAACTTCCTTAATTATCTTGTACCTGTCCATAATTGGAACAATTTGAGCATAAACCGAGAACAAATAATGCCAGCACAAGGAAAATATGAACACATCACACCTTTCCATTTTGCTTCTGTTTCAATAGCACAAAGGACACCTGATTATTGGAGAAGTAGAGAGAGAATAAAAACAAAGTGGAGTTGTTCCTCTTCACTAGTCGACTGGAAAAGAGAATTTAGTAAATAGGAACTAGTAGGCTGACAGATTCAGCAAAATCAACCGTTAGTTTTCTGCTGCAGCAGAGACGAAGGCAAAACCAGTAGTGATAAGATGGATGGGCTTCACAGCCTTATTCATCAAATAAACCACATCAAATAAACCACTATCATAACAGAGCAGAGAAAGCAAGGAAACATAGATGCTGAAGAGCATTTTGATCTCACTTCACAACTAATTGAGACCCGAAACAAGCCCAATTCAACAGGATGAATTATCAGCTCAATAATCTTGTTGAAAGTGTCTCTCAAAAGTCACTAGCTCCTTGCTTCAACTATGTTATACTCTGATACCGATACTCCAATTAACCAAATCCTGATGAAGGCTCCTAGAAACTACGAAAAAGTGTGTAAAATACAGATTAACTCTCAACGATGCATGGAAACATCTGCTGAATTTAGCCCACCCTACATTTGAGCATAAGAGACAACAAGAATTAGGGGGACGCTATTACAAACATAAACGACAGTATAAGCAAACAGAAATATCAATACCTCAGAGGTAGGTTTCAAAGGATCCAGATTGGGTGTTTTGCTGGTGATGAACTAGCAACAGTAAACTTGCCGAGGTAGTTAACAGTACAGTAACAACTGACATCATAACAAGGTCTGCAGCTTACTTGTGGAATTGAACGAAACATTCAACACCTAGCTTATAAAGAATTCGCATTTGACCTCTTGTACTGAGAATTCAATAGAAGTTGTTCACTAAGTGCAATTGACAAAAGAAACAAGAAGGAAATCTCCAGGGATGAGGAACCGCCAATCAAGGACTTCCTGAAATGAAAAAGCTCGGCTCTCGAAGAGATCTGAGCAGAGGTACAATTGCTCCATGTCCTAAGTAATATTAATGCCCTGGAATTGTACTCTACCAAATCCTGGAAAAACAAAACCAAGGGGAAAAAACTTCAGAAAGAAGGTGGTTGATCATTATTTGACTAACTATAAAAATGCAAAGAATTAACTCTCATCAAAATTCCTTAACTAAATGCACAATTAAACAATGTTAACAGATTTGACACACTCATAAATGCCATCAAGCATACACAAGTAAACAATATTAAAAATATGGATAGAATATTGACAATCGCATCATTTTTGCATCTCAAAGCTGAATATTACCGACGAACACCCATAACATGCATACATAATCAAATCATTAAAGTGCAGTACAAGTTCATACATGTAAAATCCAACATTATGATGCATCTCACTGCAGTGACTATCTAATAAGCACTTAGATTGACAAAACACTATGACAGATATATTGTATCACCACAATTAAATATCTTAAAACACCAGCGCAAGTGCTTTGAAGACTTACCTAGAAGAGCAATCAATTTTCTAAGCCTCAACTTCTTTTAACAACTTAAATTTTTACCTTCAAAAGGCCAAAACATATCCGCACACATAACACTGAGTCACCCCCAAAATTCATCAACCAAGCCACCAAATGAATTAACCAATCAACTAAACCTAGATCCAACACTTCCTCAACAAATTTTAGCAACTTAATAATTTACCCTAGAACAGCCAAAACTAAACAAATACCCAAAAGACTGAGTCACCACCAAAATCCACAAGTTTCACCAGATTCCAAGCATTGAGCCGGTAAAAGGATACAGCCAAACCTCCAAATCAATCAATAAATAGACTAAGCCTCAATTTTTTTATGCTCAATCTGTCAGCTTTCCCTTTCCATTGGACCGAGTCAAGAAAACTCGTTTCACGAATCCTCAACATTTATTAAGCTCAATCTGAGGTCATCTCATTCCAATACTCAATAATATAAGTAAAACTAGAAATCCTCTACTCCTCTATACAAATTAACTCTAACCAAACGGAACTTAACAAAGTGCAGCAAGAAAAGTTAAACTAAACCACGCTCATAAGGACTAAATCACCGCCAAATTGCGCATGATTCCAATAACCAACCCGACGCCAAATCAATTAACCAATCAACTAAACCTAAATCCAAACTAGTTGCACAAATCCTCAACATTTATTCAGCTCAATCTGAGCTCATCTCATTCCAAAACTCAATAATTTGCGAAAAAACTAGAAATCTTCTAATCTCTAAATTACCATTACTAACTAAAAACTCCATGCAAACAAAACTAAACCAAGTGCAGCTAGATAAACTACGCCTCCATGCAAAATAATTGGAATTGCCCAATTAAATCAGCTGAAGAAACTCAAATCTTTGCCAAATTTCACATAAACACATAACATTCCTCCCAAAAAAGCATAAAATACATTAAATTAAACACTCAATAACTCGAGTAAATTGCATTAACAAACACATCAAACTAAACACTCAATAAATCAAGTAAATTGCGTTAACAACACATCAAATTAAACACTCAATAAATAGAATAAATTGCATTAATAACATATCAAATTAAACACTCAATAAATCGAATAAATTGCATAAACACCACATCAAATTAAACGCTTAAATCTCAATTAATCGACAAATTGCATTAACAACAAATTAAACTAAACACTCAAATCTCAATTAATCAATAAATTGCACTAACAACAAATTAAATTAAACACTTGAATCTCAAGTAATCGATAAATTGCATTAACAACGCCTCGCTTTCATTAAAAAAGCATAATTCAATAGATCCAGAACATATTAAATTCCGAAAATATACACTGAACTCATTCGGATCCAAGGATAAACTATTACAAAAAAACAATATACAAACACAAAGCCACAAAATTACACACAATAAATCAAAAAAAAAAAAAAATACAACAAAAATCCCAAAAAGTAGAGAAAATATCAAACAAAATGAGCAAAAAACACAAAAATAGAGGGAAAATCGCAAAATGGATGAAAAATCACAAAAATAGAGCAAAAAACACAAAAGTACAGAAAAAATCACAAAAAATAGATAAAACACAAAAAATAAAGGAAAATCACAAAAAATAGAGCAAAAATCCAAAACATATAGAAAAAATCCATAAATTGCAGACAAAATCACAAAAATAGAGCAAAAATAGAGTAAAATCACAAAAATAGAGCAAAAAACCAAAACATACAGAAAAAATCCATAAATTGCAGACAAAATCACAAAAATAGAGCAAGAAAATAGAGGAAAATCACAAAAACAGAGATAAAATCCAAAAAATATAGAAAAAAATCCATAAATTACAGAAAAAATCACAAAAAAATAGAGAAAAAATTCAAAAAAAAATTACCTGAAGGAGAAAAGGCATAACCTAGAGAAGCCACGGAAGGTAGAAAAGGAGAATCCAGAGCTTAACAATACAAAACCCTACCAAAAAAACTGATATTTTTTTTTTCGATTTGATTAAAAAAAAAAAAAAATTCTCTGTGTATATGATAATTTTTTTTTTACGCGCTATCTGGGAAAATGGGAGTATTCAGAAGGGCATTAGGTGTATTTATATGTGTCTGAAAATAAATAGTATGATTATACCAATCTTCGCTTTGTGGGCAAGAAAAGTTTTTTTTTTAATATTTATTTATTTTAATAAATAAAAATAAAAGGGAAGAAAACAGTAGTAATTATTATAAACCGTGTGGTATTTTAATTTTTTTTTAATGGAAGATGGAAAGTGGAGGTTAAACTTTCCTTTTGGTATAAGTTATGGGCAAACAAAATAAATTCTAAAATTTTAATATTTTGTATAATTGCTCTCAATTTTAATTTAAGTCTATTGAGAGATATAATTATCTCCCAATATATTTAATAAAGATATTTTTTTATAAAGATACATAATTAAATTATAATTTTTTTTTTATTTTATGAGCAAATAAAATAAATTTGATAGTTTGAAGCTTAATTATAAAAATTTTTGATAGTTTGTATAATTATTGAAAGTTTCAATTTTGAGTTTATCGAGAGACATAATTATCCCCCATACATGCAACGAATATATTTTTTCTTTTGTAAAGATACATAATTAACTTTTGATATATTTTTTTGATTTTGAATCTGTTGAGATACATAATGCATACAACAAAGATACATTTTTTTCTTTGTAAGGATACATAATTAGGTTTCGATATATTTTAAATTTTTTTATTTTTAAATCTGTCCAGATATATAATTAGCTCCCGATTCATCTAACGAAGATACATAATTAATTGAAATTTTTGTAACCACTTTGTAAGGGTGGAGATTTGTGTAAATATGGTAAGTTAAAGTGTATGTTTATGTTATTTTTTATTTACACCCTCCGTTTATCAGTAGTTATCCATTATTGTTTTGACACACAACTGATTAAGAAATAGCCAAAGAGGTAGTTTTATCATATTATCATACTTAACGCTAAGAGTAAAATGAGTAGAAATGAATAAATTATTCTTTAATTTTCTGGACAAGTATTATAGGACATCTACTTTAATATAGTGGATAAGTAAAGATGGGCGAAGAGAGTACCATTTTTTCTTTATTGTATTGGCATAGTATATAAATTTATCATTTATCTTGATTTTAACTTTCATCTATACCCTCTTACTTTGGATGTGCACAAGTAGACACTGAATTTCTTATAAAGTTAAATAAGTAGACACATATGTTTTATGTGGCGTCCTAGGTGGTCAATGTACATTATGGAGTCTTATATGTAGTATACCGCATAACACGTGTATATTTACTTGTTCAACTTTATACAAATTTGAATGTCTAGTTGTGCACATCTAAAATTAGATCATAAATCTAGTTGTGCACATCTAAAATTAGATCATAAAAGTGAGTTCAGACCAAATTAAATAACATAATTTATGTATTATGTGTATTATATTTGTTTTACATATCTGTTACTTTTAACATGACTCAAACAATGACATTGGTACGACGGTGTTAGTATCAAATCGGAAAATTGAAAAGGTACGACAAACTTTACTGCCACAACTATGGATATCTTCGATATTGTTCTAGGGCAAGAGTTTTTTTAGACACTGTCATACTTTGATCGATCCCTACTTTCATTATCTTTGAGTTATGGAATGAGAAGAGCTTGTGTAATGATCCTCCTAGGCATTTTTTTATTTTCGCGTATTTTCGACGTTTCGAATCTCCCCATCACGACTGGGACAAGTCACAAATAACCTATAGCCACGATAAAAAAACTCAAAAACGTCCAAAATGAAAGGAATTCAGACTCTTGACTTAACTAAATAATACTCCCTCCGTTTCACTATAAGTGAATTGTTGGAGCAATTTTAGTGTTTCAAAATAAGTGAATGGTTCACAATTCAAGGTAAATATTAGAAATTTTTTCCAAATTTATCCTTCATTAAATGTGCATTGGAAGTGATGTATCATGTGTCTTTGCTTTTTGAGGAGGGTAAAAATGAAAAAACATGATAAATTTATGTCTTTACTTTTTTTTCTTAACATGTGTGTCAAAATCCAACAATTAATTTATTGTGAAACGGAGAAAGTACTAAGTAGTTCGAAAAAAAAAAAGTCAAAAATGAAAGCAGAAACAACAACAAAATAATATAAAAAGAGAATGGTAAATAACATGTAGAAAAAAAAAACGAATAATGTAAAATGAAGAATGATACATAATAATATAAAAAAAAAAAAAAACAATAACAACAACAAATAATATGACAATTCAATATAAGATTAAACCATTTTTGACAAATATAGTAATTGGGGAAAACTATTTTTGGGGGACAATGGGACCTAAGTTAGGTACATTTCAAAATCGAAGTCTATTTTAGAAGGAAAACGTGACTGTTGGTGTTTGTTCTTAAAATTAATTAAAAGTGTAATTAACATCTTTAATCCGTTAAATATCAATAAATTTATTTGAGTTAATTGTGATATTGGCTAAGCAACTTTAGTCTTCAATTTCTTAGTATGTGCTCTTTTGATTCTCCAGTTCGTAGGCGTGAGAGGTTGACTTGAATAGTTTTAAATAGGGGTGGGCGTTCAGTATTTTCAAAGTTCGGGTTCTATAATTTAATAATCGGTATTTGAACATAGATACCACATAGCATACTTATAAACATCGGTTTGGTAATTCGGTAATCGGTAAATTAAACTTCGGTTCGGTACGATATTTGGTAATATCATATTAAAGTTGGAGATGTGTCAATATATGTTTAAACTTCAAAGAGTATATTTAATAGAAACCTTATTTAGTATTCTTTTTATTACTTTTTATGAATATATTACCAAGGTCAAAGAAATTCTTTGGGATGACTAATACTCTCTCTATATATATATATATTCGATATTCGGTAAATACCGAATACTAAATGGTATTAATATATATCTTGTACCAACCCAATCCCGAATATTGAAATGTTAAAATTTTACTCCCAAATATCGAATTACCAAATATCAATTATCAAATTTTTCAGTTCGATTTTTGGTATATTATGCCCAACCCTAGTTTTAGATGGGGTGGAGGTAAGTCGAAGAAATATTGAGAGAAGTGATTAGACACGACATGGAGCAGTTACAACTTAATTAGGACATGATTCTAGATAAGATAGTATGGAGGACGCGAAGTCACGAATTAGGTTAGATGGCTAGTTCGTGGGAGTGAGTCGTAGCTAGTGGATAGAATTGCTTTGGTGTAGCCATGCTGATAGTCGTAGGGCTACGCGCGTAGGTTGTAGTTTCTTGTTCGGAGGGTATGGGTGAGGTGTGTACTTTCGGTTATATATTGTATAGTACTACTATCTGAGTATTTTATTTCTATTATTTCACCTTGTTTTATGTTTTATTATGATTTTGTTTACTATCTTTTTTGTCTAAGCCGGGAATCTATCGGAAACAATCTCCCTACTTCTTCGAAAATAGTAGTATGGATTGAGTACACTTTACCCTCCCCAAAACCACTATGTGGGAATATACTGAATATATTGTTGTTGTGCTCTTTTGATTCCCCGTCCTGTGAATATATATTTACATATCTAATGAGTTATTAACCATTACATTCTTTAAATTAGTGTTATCCCATATTTGAGGATAATACAATATTAAAAATCATTTAAATGTTACATATTTCAATATAAAGAAATTAAAAGTACACACTTTAATTAATTAAAGATTAAATATACTTAATCATATCTTATAGTAATTTTCAAGAACTAAAATTAGAATTATTAGCAATAATTGAAGGACCAATAATGCTATTAGCCCTAATTCCCAATTCTATACAGTTTAGAAGCTTTCTAATGGGAATACTAGAATATTATCGTAATATTCATATATTACTAGGACAAATCTTATCAAATTCATATATAAACAAAAGTATGTAAAATTAGATTGAGCAATAATATGAAAAGATAAATATTAATAGTCTATTTTTTTTGTGAACATATGAAATAACTGATATACATAATTTAAATGTAATGTTTTTCTTTAAATTAAATATCCGTATTTGAAATTTAATCTATGCAATGATGATTAATATAAACATTTTAGTATTTTATTTTGTACATAATATATTTCTAACAAAATATTATTACATAGTATTTAAACATGTTGTTATAGAAAGGTAATTTCACAAAGAATTTACGGCACAATAAACGTTGTTGTGTTATAGGTAGAATGCGTATTGACTTAAATAAACAATACTAAGTAGTTTGAAAAAAGATTTTCAGAAATGAGAGCAGTAACAATAACCAAATAAAGTAAAATGAAGAAAGGTACATAACATATAGAAAAAAGACCAATAACAATAGCATATCAACAACAAATAATGTAGAATGAAAATAATACATAACATATAGAAAAAGAATAGTAACAACAGCAAATAATGTGATAATCGAATATAAGATTAAACCACTATTGATAAATATAGTAATTGGGACAATTATTTTGGAAGACCATGGGACATAAGTTAAATAAATAATACCAAGTAGTTTGTAAAAGAAATTCAGAAATGAGAACTGTAACAACAATAAAATAATGTAAAATAGATAACGGTACATAACATATCGAAAAAGAAAGTAACAACAACAGATAATGTAAAATGAAGAATGGTACATAATGTATATAATTTCTCCGTCTATCTTTAATTGTTCACTTTTCTACCGGCACAAAGATTAAGAAGCGGCAAATGATAGAGATAATTTTACCATATTGCTTTTGAATATAATAAATTTAATACTTTGAAAAATGTATTAGGAAATGAATCGCATTTAATGTTAAGAGCAAAATAGATAGAAATAGATAAATTATCCATTAATTTTATAAATTGAACAAGTATTTTTGGACATCCCAAAATAGAAAAATGAACAAATAAAAATAGACGAAGAAAATTTAAAGAAAAAAACAGTAACAATAAAAAAATAACAAACAATATGATAATTGAATATAAGATTAAATCATTATGAACAAATATAGTAATTGGGAAAACTATTTTTGGGGGACTATGGGACCTAAGTTCGGTACATTTCAAAATCTAAGTCTATTTTATAAGGAAAACGTGACTCTTGGTTTTAGTTCTTGAAATTAATTAAAGGTTTAATTAACACGTTTGACTGCTCAATTTGGCCTTTTCAGTATTTTTTTTCATATGGAGAATAACACTTTAATTCATTAAATATCGATAAATTTATTTGAGTCAATTGTGGTATTTGGCTAACCACCTTTAGTCTTGGTGTGTGCTTTTTTGATTCCTCAGTTTGTAGGTGTGAGAGGTTGGTGAGACTGATTTCAGGCGGGGCAGCGGTAGATCGAAGAATTATTGGAGGTGACTAGACACGACATGAAGCAGTTAGAACTTGTTGAGGACATAATCCTAGATAGGAAGGTATGAAAATCGCGAATTAAGTTAAAGGGCTAGTGTGTGGGGGTGAATCGTAGCCAGTAGTAAGGAGAGTTTTGGTGTAGTCGTGTTAGTAGTCATAGGGCTATGTACATAAGTTGGAGTTTCTTGTTCGAAGGGTTTGGGTGAGGTCTGTGCTTTTGCGGTTAGATAATCTATAGTACTACTTTGTAGGTGTCTTATTTCTGTTATTTCATCTTGTTTTATGTTTTATTACGACTTTATTTACTTCTTCTTTTTGCTTGAGTCGGGGTCTATCAAAAACAGTCTCTCTACTTTTTCGGAGGTAGTGATATGGACTGCGTACACTTTACCCTCCCCAAATCGCACTATGTGAAATACACTGAATATATTGTTGTTGTTGTGCGCTTTTGATTTCTAGTCTTGTGAATATATATATTTACATATCTAATAAGTTATTAACCATTACATTATTTAATGGATAAATTACATAAATCCCATACTTAAGAGATTATATTACCTAATAACCCTTACTTTTTTAAAATTTACATAAAATCTCATTTTTCAACTTTACTCTTCATATATATCAAGAAAACCCACATCCTATTGTTACTCCACCATTAACTCATTCAAGATTTTCTTCCCTAAAATATCTCCTTAATTATCAATAATTAAATCATCTTCCTTCCTGATTTTTTTCTCTTCCATTAACGATTAAATTATCTTCCTTCCTGATTTTTTTTCCTCCATTAGTGCATGCAACTTTTTTTTCCTCTTGTAAAATCTCTCCCATTTATTTTTTTCAAAAAATCTATTGAGACATATATAAATTTATTTAGTTACTCATACGTGTTTATTCTTTTAATGGTGATTCATAAATATGATATAATTATATGGGTATTATGGTGATTTATACGATAGATACATTTTGTATGATATTAACAGGTGATACATATGATATTAATGAGTGATACATATTGTATTATGATGATTCATATGGTAGATACAATTATTTATTTTAATTACTGGGTGATTCATATGATATTAATGGTGATTCATATGGTAGATACAATTATTTATTTCAATTATTGGGTGATTCATATATATGGTATTATGGTGATTCATATGGTAGATACAATTATTTATTTCAATCATTGAGTGATTCATATAATATTAATGGGTGATATATATGGTATTATGGTGATTCATATGGTAGATACAATTATTATTGCAATTATTGAGTGATTCATATGTTATTAATGAATGGTAATGGTGTAGTCAGTGTAGCAAACAAAAGTAATAATATATTTTTAAAAATAAGACTAAAAGCAGAATTAAAACATAATTAAAATTAAATCTTAAAAAAGCAGACTAAAATTAAAGACGAAAAAACAGAAAAAAGACCAAAAAATATATTTTTCATAATTAAAGACGAAAAAAAAGAAACATAATTAAAACACCTAAATTAAATCTAAAAAAAAGAAAAGAAAAATGACATATCCTTCCTTAAATAAAAGAATACAATGAATAAAAAAGAATCTATTATTTTCTTAAATAAATATCTCGTTAGTTTCAAATGTATCACATTTTTGTATGTATCACCATTTCAAAAAATCGGGATAAAATGTAATTAACAAAATAGTTGAAATTTTATGTAATACCACTTCAAGATTCAGGAGAAAATTGAAGGAAAAATGTCTTTTAAATCTTGAATGAAGGATTGGTGGCATTAACTAACTTAAAGGGTCAAACATCATTAGGAAACTTGATTAAGTTAATTGTTGACTTGATTAATATTTTTAAAACTTTTTAATCTTTTCAAAAATATAAATCAACCCAACCCACATCACTCTTTAATACAAATCAACCACACTCTCTCTCCAGTTTCTCTCAACTTTCTCCCAACCAACAGTTCTGCAAAATTTATTCCTTCAACCTCCGGCGATAAATAGTCGAGCGAGTTTCTTTTCGACTTTCAATCGACAATCGACGTGAAGACTTCTCCGGCGACAACAACTTCGAGTTCTCCGTCGTCCCATTTCTTTTTTCACAGATAAAAAATTATGAAGAAACAGAGGAACTTGAGCCAACTACTCTTCTAGTATTGAAATGTGGACTGAATAAAATCCTAATTTCTGGCATTTCTTCTTCTTGTTGTCGTACTGTTGATTCAAATTTGTTGGTGATTTTTTGTCACAGTTGATGTTCTTAGTGTGCGTGTGTGTGTGTGATGTGTTGGTGTTGCTGGGTTGATTTGTTGTTTGTCTTGGTAAAAATGGTATTTCAACATATGAAACATCTGATGTAACAGATAAAACATATGATGCAACAGATGAAAATCTAATGCAACAGATGAAAATCTGATGCAACATATGAAAATCTGATGCAACAGATGAAAATTTAATGCAACAGGTGAACAATCTAACAGATCATTCATCTGTTGCGACAGATGACTCTTCTGTTTGGAAGAAATCTAAACAATATTGATCCAACAGATAACTGATTAGTGATCTGTTTTTATTCTTTCCAATGGTTTACTCTTCACTTTGCAACAGATTAGGACTGTTTTATTCTTTTTTATGGTTTACTCATCCGTTGCAACAGGTCGGTTATATGTTACAACAGATAACATACCTGGTACAACAGATTAGTGATCTATTTTATTCTTTACAACAGTTTACTCATCTGTTGCAACAGGTTGGTTATATGTTGCAATAGATAAAATACCTGGTGGAACAGATTAGTGATCTGTTTTTATGATTTTCAACGGATTACTCATCCATTGCAATGGATCAGTTATATGTTGCATCAGATAAAATACCAGGTGCAACAAATTTATGCTGTTTGTATGATTCCCACGGATTACTCATCCATTGCAACAAGTCAGTTATATGTTACAACAGATAACATACCTGGCACAATAGATTAGTTATCTGTTGGAACTGTTACATTACTGTTATGCATTAATCAATTATAATCTATGTTATGTTCCTATTAATTTAAGATAACATGGCTCCCAAAAGAAAAGAAATCGAATCAAGTCCAAGTAAAGGAACAAGTGCAGTAGCTCAGCTACATCCACCACTCTATGAGCTTGCTTTACAAGCGTTATCTCAACCAGGAGCATAAGATAATGAACACGGGGAGGAGGAATCTTTCATAAAAGATGATCCAAATGTAAATAGCTCTTTCATCGAAGAGTTGGTCAAAACCTTCAGCATTGATCGTTATCCTGTGAGAATGCAGTGCGATGGTGCCACAGATTTAACGGGTGATCTCGTGGTTAAGACAGTCATGGGAAAATCTTTCGACGCCTTCATAAAAATACTTCGAGATTATTTTAGGGAAAGCTGCTTTGGGCAATCTCTTGATTTGCCGGAGGATAACAATGCTCGTTTCCAGATGAAAATGGTATATGATCTTCTCAAGTGTAGGTTTATGTATGAAAACAAAGATAAAATGGATGAGGTGTGGATAAATTACTGTGGCATGCCTGTTTGTTTTGGTTGGAAGGAGTTTGCCACAGTTACCGGACTAAAATATTATCCTCCTTCTCCTTCTCAAGTTATACCTACTTTTACCCAAAAAAAAAAGCACCCCGCACACCTAAAAAAGGAAAAGGCAAGTCGAATGATCATGATGACCTGGTGTCCATTGTTGGTCTAAGCTTTAAAAATAAAAATCTGATAGAAGCGTTGAAAGGTAAAGGACTTTCAAAGAAGCACAAGAAATCATTGTGCTTAGTTTGGTTTGTACATAATATTCTTTGGACGAGAGACGTTAACAACAACATAAGCCTCATTTAGTAAATCTCTCCAAGGATCTTAAGGCATTTAACAGCTATTCTTGGGGTTATTAAAGCTTCAAAATAACTATCGAATATTTGTTGACTCCGTTAACACAAAAAACAGTCAACTTCTATGGCTTTCTATGGGCCTTCATGGTAAATATTTCTTTTATCATGATATGATTCATCATTTTTTTATTGAATAATACTTTTGATTTATTGGCTTTATGTTATAGGCTTGGGCATTTGAAGCCATTTCTTATTTAAGACAACAAGTGAACTACCAGAAAGGAGTTTCCTGTCCAAGAATTCTGAGATGGTTGTCGGCCAATACCGATGCCCCCAAGGAAGCAGCAAGTCCAATTCTAATCAAGTTTTTGTTTTAATTAATGATTAAATGATTTTATCATCATTCTTAATATATGTACCGATTTATTTTAGATTGTCCATCCGTGGCTTGTTCCGACCAACCGAGAGTTAAAGATGCCATTTTTTCTTACTTTACGGTCTGTGCAAACTTTATCAAATCCTAAGATCGTTGATGGAATAAAAATGAAATTATTTGGAGCAACAGTCATCACAAGAAAAATAATTTTAGAGGGTGGGGCTAATGATGCTCCTCTTACAGTTTTTGAAACAACAAGTCATTATGATTATGATCATAATGGTTGTACAGATTTTTCTCCAGATTTTGCCACATCTAGCGAATGTTCCTCATGCAAATGTCAAGACTACAAGGTGAAATACGATGGAGTGATTAATGCTATTAATGCACTAACTGCTTTTGTAAAGGAAATGACATCTAAGAGGGGTGTCATTCCATCAAAGAGGATTTCATATCCAAACACTCCACTAGAGATCAAGGTGGCTAAGAGAAGAAGGAAAGACACTTTCAAGGCATCATCAATCATCAGAAAAAGCAAGATTACAATACCTCTGTCTTTGTCTTGCACTGATCTTCAGTGTGTAAGGGCCATAGAAGAGCAGCATGAGCTGAAGAAGGTGAATGTACATCATCTGTTCCAAAAAACAAACAAACACATATCTGTTTCAATAGATAATTCATCTGCTAGAAATTATCACACAGATATATACATTTGTTGCAACTATTGTCTAACCTGTTACATCAGATTCGTTATCTATTTTAATAGATGAGTCTTATGTTGCAACAGATGGGTCATCTTTTCGAAATTATCGTACTGCTCTAATTTACCTGTTCAAATTTGTCCCAATAGATAATCTATCTGATGCAACATAAGACTTATCTGTTGTAACAAATGGAAAATCTGTTGTATATCTTTACTTAGCATTGACAATTCTGGCTTTCCAGGTGGATGTCACAGCTACTGCCGAAGAGCATAATATCACAGTTGATAATCCATCAACTGCTTCCAAAGATGAGGAAAAAGTGAAGCCTGTTAGTTTGGGAGAACGGAAGAATTACCCATTTGAAGGGTTCAACATCTCGGACGAGGCTCCAAAAAAACTAACACAGTTGATCAACGACTATTCAGAATGAATTGCCAATGGGCTGTTAAAGCATCATGCCTGCAGGTACATAAATCAATTTTATGGATATTGGTTTATACAATTCTTATTGTAAGAACCTGATATTAACAAATATAAATCATCATGTAGAAAACAAAATGACGAGCGCTACAAAGTGAATGAATCGAGTCTTAGTTTTGATATGTTCGACTTTGTTGTTGCACATCCCAAAATGAAGAATTGGTTCTATTTGATGTCACAGCCCCAAACTTGCTGGAATGATGAGCTTTAAATGACATACATATTACTATTAATTAATACTTTATTTAATTGCATCTGCGTATTGATTTTTTTATCACGTAATCTGAAATATTTGATAATATGTGTAGCACATCGATGTCATTTTTCACTACCTCCGAAAGAAGGCCAAGCTGCAAACACAAGAACAATACAGATACACAACAGGCAATTGTTTGTACAAAGTTTACATTAATAATGCCTATGATAGGTATTGTCAACAGCAGACGAAAGTTTCCTAAAACGAGGAATGCTTAATCAACATCATCAAAGGTTTTAGCATTTCGGCTAGCTTACCTTGGCATTTAGTCGATGAAGTGTACATCCCAATCAATTGTGGTGATGAATTCCATTAGGTGTTGGCTATCATCGTTCTAAAAAAGAGGCGCATCCGAGTTTATGACTCGATATCGTGAAGAAGACGTTCTGGGCCATCGTCTGAGATACAAAAACTGGCCAAAATATTGCCTACTTACCTTTATATGAGTGGCTTTTTGGACCAAAAGGTTTGTACTGTTTGGTCGACAATTGAAGCATACTGGGATAAAATAACTAATCTATTTGATGTACAATATGTTGACGGAATTGCTCAACAAACCATTGGTAGCCTGTAAGTTTAAGTTTAATGATTTAGTTTTATTTCACAAATTTCACAACGCTTGTATGAACTGCAAGATATGGATTATCTTTTTTTTATAACGCAGGGATTGCGGTCCTTTTGTTACCGCCCATGCCAAGTATTTGAGCAATGGATTACAAGTACCAAATGATGGACTTGATGTTGGATTACTCCACAAAAGATATGCTGCTCTTTTATGAAAATACGGAGAAGCAAAAGCTCAGAAGCCGTACGCAACCGACGTTGAAGATCCACGATGACCAAAGTCGAATTTCGTAGCACCGGATGAAGAACAACTTGTCCATATTGATTAGATCTTTATAGCTTGAGTCCGTCAATGTAATAACCTATCCTCTTTGGTTTAACTTATTGATTTATTTGTAGAGTAGATCGTTTGTACCCATAATAATTTTTTTTATTTTTTATTTATTTGTTGAGTTATTTCCTGTAATTTCTGAAGGCTTCGATTTATTTTATTTTGTCTATGAATATAATTAATCCTTAGTTTTGAACATGTTACTTGAAATGGAGTACTAGATTCAAATATCGCAACAGCTAATACATCTGCTGCAACAGACGACATGTCTTATCAGACAGATTTAGACATATGTTGCAACATGAGATGCAACACGTAGGTCATCTGTTGGAAATTATATTACAGGTCTTCCTACTTTTTTTATTTGCTCCAACAGATTACTAATTAGTTGCAACAGATAAGTTATATATTGCAACATATCGTATATCTGTTGCGACAGACAGACTGGGAACATCTGCATAACGGAACAAATGACCAACCTATTCCAACAGATAATCAATCTGTTATAACAGGTACTATATCTGTTACGATAGATATAAAATCTGTTGCATTATAAAAATTCAACTTGGCCAGACAGAAAAATTATTGCCACTACATGTAAAGTGAATTGGCTTGAAATGAAAACTTGTTATCGTGCTCGTCTCTGTCTTTGTACATGTTCTTTTTTATACACGGGCTCCAACTATTTAGTTAGTACCCCATATGCCCAGACCCATTGCATCTTTCCCACAATGGTGTCACATACACGGTCATTTGTGTGCCGATCAGCAAACACTCGATGTATGCAAGCGAGTACGGCCCGTACGTTGCACCGATTGTATTTCTTGAGAGCTGGATGTTCTTATTTTGACCTTCAAAATTCCATGATTTCTTAACCAAGACTTCAGCCGGCAAATGATCCATCAGCTTACTCTGCATCAACAACTTGGGCAACAACTTCAAGAGTGGTTGCATGTGGGTTAAAAACGTCTTCTCACTGAAGATAGGCAAGTTGCAGTCATAAGCCTTAATATTTTCCTCGTATAGTATTATCTCAACAGTGAGAAAATATGTGACATCTACGTTCATGACTACAAGGATTCTCTTTGCCTTGGTCCAACTCTTGCAGTGTGAATATGACCTTTTCCCTCTAACATATTTAATCATTTCTTCATCCCATTGGAAAGTAGAAACTAACTAATCAAATCCCAGGCCATTAGAATCAGCTAGCTTATAGAGTTTAGCGTATCTATCCTTGAAATTATTGTAAAAGTTGAGGTTCATTATCCTATCGGCAGCATCATAAGCATCCGGGTACGCTAATTGCCTGCCCCTCACAAGGCAAAGAATTCCATCAACATACTGTGGTATAAGAAGACAATTTTTAAATAGGTTAGTAATTGTAAGGAATAAAAACACAATCGAAAGAATCCGATGCAGAGGGTTCTTTAAATCAGTTCACAGATTACCCAACCAATGCAACTTATGCAACAGATGTGTATTATGTTGCAACAGAATTCCAAGTTTTTGCAACAGATTACACATCTGCTTCGTAGATTCTTCTTCATGGAGTAAATTGGAAGGGTAGGTTAGCAAAAGTAAACTTACCTTGTCCTCGTACCATACGCACATTTTTGTCATATTCAAGAAGTCTTTGGCGGCAAATGAATGCATGGTGTATTCTTTTTGAACCTTCATCTTGATGAATTCTTCCAGTTCCTTCTTCTTCTCCTTGCCAAGCACCGCGAATAAGTCCACCTTCTTCGGTGGCCCCTGAACTTCAACAACTATTGGAGCGGAGGGAGTTGTAATTTTTGTTGATTTCAGAATGGAGAGAATATGTCTAATTTTTCTTCTCTTCCTCCTAACCTTCACTGTAGGAGTGTATGGATCCCTCACCTTATTAGATGGTATGACATTCCTCTTGGATTTCAACTCATCAACAGCTTCAGCAATAGCCTCTACCTTTTTAAGGACTTTATCCTCTCTGTCATTGCACACTTTGCATTTGTAATGAAAATATAAGGGTGAGAGGGACCATTGTAAGGGTGGGAGGGACCGGTGTAGGGGTGAGAGGAAGGACCTGTGCAAGGGGTATTTTCAAACATATTTATTTTTTGCTGAGCACCAACATGCTCATAATCACGATTGGCAGCAGTAGAATGGCTGCCACCATCACAAACAACTCCACCAGTAACACCCCCAGAAGAAGCACCCGGATCTGTTGCAATTTGAGGTTGGTCATGAAGAGCTTCAATATTAGGCTAACCTTACCTAACTACTCTTCTTATGGATGTTGCTCCATCCAATTCCTTCTTTATTAACTCCACCGTTAGGTCTTCTTTTGTATCAACAAGACCCAGAGTAAGAAAAGAAGTCATCCCCAGCTCATCAATGGTATGCATGATCCAAGGATGCACAACCTATAAAAATGCAGGAGGAATTTAAATTATATAATAATAATTTGCAGTCAGTTAGGTTACATGGGGCTCGGGTTATGTTAACACAACCAACTTATGCAACAGACGATCTAGCTACCACAATAGCTGATCTGTTTGTTGAAACAGATTGATAATTTGTTGCATCAGATTACCCATATATTATATAATTTGCAGTAGATGAGTAATCTGTTGAGTAGGGTTCAGAGACCAGAGCAACATATGGTTAATATGCTGCGAAATATGGATCGTCTGTCATAATAGATTACCCATCTGTTGCACCAGTTGCAGTTGATGGGTAATCTATTACAACAGATGACCCATCTGTCGCAACAGATAGAACATCTGTTTCAATATATTTTTTTGAGACAAATTATTTTAGTTGAAAGAATACGTACTACATCATCCGGAGAGTTAAATAGATCAGCCTCATTAATATTTTTTTCCTGCTTTCTACTGCAGCCAACCACCTAAGGATCCTTGGATGAGAAACCTTATCCGGGTAATCCTTGAAATGCTTTCAGAGGGGAGGAATGGCTTCACATGCCCAAGCCTAAAAATTGTAAACAGAAAGCAAGCAAAAAAAAGTCATATAATTAATATAAATTAATGAATGAGTAAAAATAGTGATCAATTTTACCATGAAAGCCCAAGGAAAACCGTATAATGTGGTCGTCTTTGGCTTTAACTCTTTCAGTAAATATTTGACAGTCAAGTAGTAGCTGTCGTATCCCCAGGGATAATCGTTGAATTTCTCAAAATCATCAGCAAGCACCAACAAATCATGTTCTATGACTTTCCTAACGTCTCTTGCCAATAAAACGGAATGGACAAACCAAATTAAGCACAATTTCTTCCTGTAGTGCTTTGGTATGTCTTTATTCTTGAGATCCTCCATCAAATCCTCCACTTTGTAGCTAGGTCCAACAATGGCCAGCAACCCATCTTTTTTTACCTTGCATTTGTTGGACCCTTTGTGGGGTGTTTTCTTGATAGGAGGTTCTTCTGGACGATTGCATCTCAAGCCCATCACAATGGAAAACTCTTTCAATCCAAAACAAACCGGTATGCCACAGTAGTTGATCCAGACTTCATCCATCTTTTTTCTGCCCTCCTTTGGACCTCCATCATCCCCCGCATACTTGATCCTGCACTTGAGAAGGCCATATACCATGATCATTGGAAAACGAAGAGGGCGGGCCCCAGATAGCTCAAGAAAGTGTGCAAAGCGGTTCTTCTTAAAAACTCCATCTATGTTTTTCTTCTTCATAATACTCCTAAGTTCGTCAAAAGGTTTCCCCAACTGACATTTAAGTACAAGATCACCAAATACTGCTTTAGGTTTATTCATCGGCATCGCAACTTGAAACTTGTCAATACTAATGATTTTGATAGAATCATGCTGCAATTTTGATATTATTTTACGCCCCATTGGTGAGGAGGAGTTATCACTTTCCTCGGCTTCATTTTATCCTGACTGAGATTGTTCTGGAAGTTTCTCTGAATCTATCTGTACTCTAGCCTTTTTGTTTAGTGATCGGAAGTTGATCCACTTTCTCCACTTTCAGTTTCTTTTCTTTTGGGAGACATCTTTTAACTACAAATAAAAGAAAAATAAAAAATATATTGCATTTGATGTATGCATAATTTCTTTAAAAAAGGTGAGACAAATTTCAATAAATTATTCTTACCACATAACCAAAAAAAAAAAAATACTTCAACGGACAACCCATCAGTTGGAATAGATGGGAAATCCAAATCTGTTTGAAGACTTATTTAATATCTCCCAATAGATAACAGGTGGACAAATTTCAATAAATTATTCTACGCCACATTACAAGAAAATACTCCAACGGATAACCCATCAGTTGGACCAGATGGGGAATCTGTTTGAAGACCTATTTAATATCTCCCAACAGATCTTCCACCCATTGCAACAGATGGACCACCACCACCATAACCAATGCGACCACCAATTCCACCAAGACCACCACCAATGTCATCAATACCAACACCAAGACCACAGACACCACCGTCAAAAAACATAAATTCCAACACCACCAACAATATCACAAACACCATCCAATAATACAACGACAGTCAACAAAACATTGAGAGAAAAACTAGGGTTTTCTTGGGTGCTTCCTATTTTTTTAGCATCAAAACTCAAAATTGTTAACCCATTCTCGAAGATAATACAACTAAAAGTCTTCTTTTACATCATTAACTAAAAAGCCCTATTTTTTAGAATAACGAACAAATGTAGAACTCTTCTCGAACTCTGTTACTTGTGAAGACAGAGAAAATGACAGATACAAGCGGGAATGAAGTTGAAAAAATAACTATATGTAGTCGTAAATGGGAAGAGAATCGACCTGTTTTGAAGGGTTGAGCAATATGTTGAGTAGTTGTTGTTTGTATTATTGAGAGGGAGATGAGACCCCGAGAGAGAGAGAAAGAAGAGCAAGAACTTAATATTTGAAATAAAAAGTTTTTCGCGCAAATAGATGATTTGTATGGGTTGATTTGTCATTTTGGAAAAGAATTACAAGTTTTGAAATTGCTAATTTGGTTCAAATTGATCTTAATTAATTTTAAAATTTTTACAAGATATAGTTTTTAAAATATTGAGTTGATGAGAACTTATTTCAACTCAGAGTGATCGATCAAAAACTCGGGTCAGGATGAACGCAATACCAACGCCATGCAATTGGAAAGACTCGATTGGATTTGTAGTTGACCCTGCGAGCTCATTCATTCATCCCTAGTTCCACCTAAATCAACTTAGGTACTATCACTATCCTAACACTGAGTTGATGAGAACTCAGTTCATCTCAGAGTGATCGATCAATGACTCGGTTTGAGATGAACACAATACCAACGCCATACAATTGCAAAAACTCAACTGGATTTGTAGTTGACCTTGAGAGCTTATTCATTCATCCCTAGTTCCACCTAAATCAACTTAGGTACTATCACTATCCTAACACTGAGTTGATGAGAACTCATTTCAACTCAGAGTGATCAATCGATGACTCGGGTCGGGATGAACGCAATACCAATGCCATACAATTACAAAAACTCGATTGGATTTGTAGTTGACCCTGCGAGCTCATTCATTCATTCCTAGTTCGACCTAAATCAACTTAGGTACTATCACTATCCTAACATTGAGTTAATGAGAACTCATTTCAACTCAGAGTGATCGATCGACGATTCGAGTCGGGATGAATGCAATACCAACGCCATGCTATTGCAAAAACTCGATTGGATTTGTAGTTGACCATGCGAGCTCATTCATTCATCCCTAGTTCCACTTAAATCAACTTAGGTACTATCACTATCCTAACATTGAGTTTATGAGAACTCATTTCAACTCAAAGTGATCGATCGACGACTCAGGTTGGGATGAATGCAATACCAATGCCATGCAATTGCAAAGACTCGATTGGATTTGTAGTTGACCCTGCGAGCTCATTCATTCATCCCTAGTTTCACCTAAATCAATTGCAATGAAATTTGTTGCAACAAACGACTGAGCTGTTGACAATTTTCAAACAGGTATTCATATCTGTTGCAACAGATGATATATCTAATTTAATTATCAAATAGACATTTGTATCTATTATGACAGATGACTGAGCTGTTGAAAATTTTCAAACAAATATTTATATCTGTTCTAATAGATGACATATCTGATTTAATTAATTATTAAATGGGCATTTTCATCTGTTGTCACAGATGATTGAACTGTTGGGATTTTTAAATAGATGATTGAGCTGTTCGGATTTCTAAACAGATATTTATATATGTTGCAACAGATGACACATCTGTTTGAAAATCTTTTTTTCTCTTTTAATTTTAAAGCAAGCTTCTGGTCCGAGTATATAATATCAAGTAGTAGTGCTTAATACTAAAGGCGGTAAAAAATATTTTTTGGATATCTCAAAAGTGAGTTCATTGAGAAGTCTTGTCTTGTCTTTTCAATGTCACTAGTCTTAGTCTTCCTCGTGACCCTCAAATTATTAATGAAATTAATTAATATTAATTAATGAATATTGAAAACCCCCACGTCTACGTACACAATACATCTATAGAAATTATCTCATTTCTTCTTTCAGCTGTAGTTTATTTTATTCAACTCTCATCTTTTTCTTTCTCTCCTTTTTAGGGTCACAGTCTTTTTTCTTTCTTTTCTCTTCTCTTCTCATAAAGATCTTTTCGGTGCAGTAGCGTTGTACCAACACCAACAACACCAACAATAAATGATCGACAAGAAGAAGATGAAGATGATAATGAAGTAGAAGATGATGATAATGAAGCAGAAGATGATGAATAAAGCAGCAGAAACAGAAACAATGAACAACAAAAATCGCTAAGAGAGAGAAAACAACAATGGATTAGAAGAGAGAGAAAGGTGCCTTTTTTTCCTCCGTTTCCCGTTATTTTAGGTATACATTGGGATCAAAGTGTAAATTTAAAAACTTGTGCGTTATTTTCAAATTTCCCCAACTTTCTTAATCAATAATAAAGTAATTGTCACCTCCAACTAATAATTAAGACTTGTGTCACCTACACCTCATTTTAGAACTCTTTTGTCACTTGTGTCCCAAACCCCCAATATTCAGGGATTTATGTAAGTTACCCTTCTTTAATTATCGATGTTTTAGTTAAGTTTGTAGTGTTTTTCCATATTTTAGAATAACACAATATTAAAAATCATTTAAATGTTACATATTATCAATATAAAGAGATCAACAGTTCACACTTTAATTAATTAAAGATTAAATATACTTGATCACATCTTAAAGTAATTTACAAGAACCACAATTAAAATTATTAGCAATAATTGAAGGACCAAATATGCTATTAGACTATTATCGTAATATTCATTTTATTAGAACAAATCTTATCAATTTGGAATGCATGTTTTTTTTTTTTTTTTTTTTTAATTTGATGTTTAATACTTACATTGAAATTCAATTAAATTTGAAATTGTACATTGCAACACCATTTATGATGATAGCGCTCTAAACAAAAAAAAAAAATTTGTTCTCCAAAATTCAAATTCAAACCCAAAACTTTTAATTAATGATATAGAATTCTTAATTTATTCCATCACAACTAGCATTGATAATTTGGATATATACCAATTGTTAATGAATTGACATATTGGACGGTGTTGTGATCCAAAAATTATATTCCTCAATATTAGGGAATCACTAGAATATAATTATTGTAACCGTCATATAAGAAAATATCTTCCAAATTGAAAAATATTCTCTCTTTTTATTTTTTTTCATTTAACGTTTAGAATCTTCATTGGAATTCAACTAAATCTGAATTTATGAATAGTGGGCCCATTTTTAGGGACGATACTCTTAACAAATTTTTTCTAAAGGAAAAATAACAAAAACATATACTTTAATATGCCATATTTATACAAATTTCTTACTTTACAAAGTAATTACAAAAATCTCAACTGATTATCTATCTTTTTGGATGTATCAGAAGCTAATTATGTATCTCGACAGATTCAAAATCAGAAAAAAGTATACGGGAACTAATTATGCATCTCGACAAATCCAAAATCGAGAAAAAGTATGCGGGAGCTAATTATGTATCTTTACAAAGAAAAAATTGTATCTTCGTTGAATGTAATATGTATCTCGACAAATCCAAAATCGAAAAAATATTTCGGAAGCTAATTATGTATCTTTAAAAAAGAAAAAATTGTATCTTCATCGAATGTATCAAAAACTAATTATGTATTTTGATAGACCCAAAATCAAAATTTTTAGTAATTATGCAAAATATCAAAATTTTTTATAATTAAGCTTCAAACTATCGGAATTTATGTAAATGATGTATGTTCATGTTATTTTTTCAATTCCCAAGAACTCAAATCTGAGATTTCTGGTCCCATAGCAATATGTAATTTGGATATATACCAATTATTTTACATATTCAACTGTTAATGGGCAGTATAATTGGCAAATTTAAATTTAATCAAACCCCACGACAGATATCAAATATCAAATGAAAACTCAAAAAATATATTTTAAATTGTTCTTTATTACATTGCTAAAACAAGATCTAATAACTTTACATACTTCAGAAGCTTCTATTTGCTTTGGAATATAATTTTCATAAAAAGTAATGTGCCATTTCACATAAAGATTCTTTGTTACCACTTTGGGTGAATTAAAGCATATTCGATTTAAAGCGTTAACCCTTTTCATAAGCAAGTGGAAATTAAAGCATGAAAAAAGTTGTTTCTTATGTCTAAATACAATTATTGATCCTAATATTATTATTTTCTAGTTTACAAATCTTATGTTTAAGTTTAGGTTTTGGGTTTATTTGGCATGAAAAGATTTATTATTATTTTTTTTGTTGAAAAAATCAATTTAATTAAACATGAGAAAAGTGGAATATTTTTTTTTATCCTAACCAAACACATACACTTTGTTGGTCTTCCTTTTTTCTTTTACTCAATTTTTCTATCTTTTAGTAGTAAATGAAACGGAAAAGGGATAAATATACACTCGAACTATGTAAATGCTACGTATTTATCCTTCGTCATACTTTGAGTATATATATGTCTCTACCGTTAATAAAATGGTACGTATATGCCCCTCATGCTAACGGTAGGGGTATATGTGTACCCAAAGTATGACGAAGGGTATATACGTATCATTTATCATAGTTTGGGGATATATTTGTCTCTTGTCTGCTTTAATTTTTTTTATCCCAAATAATTAATCTAAACCCTCTACCCGATCCCAATTAAAATCCAAAAGATGCCTACCTAACAAACACGTTTTTTTCACCTCTATAACGATACACACACACAATACAGTAACACTTACTACTATCAATTTTAAAAAAAAATCATTAACCGATAACACCTAAAAAAATATCAAATAGATCGAACTCTTCACGTTTCAATTTTTAGTAAAATTCTTTTGAAAAAACACTATCCACCATCGGTCAACACCACATAGCCACCGTCTCCGTTGAAGTGAAAATACTCCATCGTCGAACTATCATCGCACCCCTAACTTCGGTCACCTCTGGCCTAATCTTCACTCCATCCAACCAGTAAATACCAACTAGTAGCAGCGATCAATCACTACAATTTGATTATTGGTGTTCATGTTTAAGAGAAAAACAAAGGGAGTATCGGGTTTGGAACAAAAAATAGAGGTCAAATCGAGTTGGTTTGAAATTGGGTTCGATGAGTTTATTGGGTCGGGTAGTGAGTTTAGATTAATTATTTGGAATACAAAAATTAAACTAAAAAAGAGACAAATATGCCCCCAAACTATGATAAATGGTACGTATATACCCTCTGTCATACTTTGAGATACACATATACCTCTATCGTTAATGTGAGAGGCATATACATATCATTTAATTAACAGTAAAGACATATGTATACCTAAAACTAACGGATTATATATATATATATATATATATATATATCTGTTTATTATTCCTATTTTATCCATCCCTTTTCTAAAATTATAAAACTGAGTTTCTATACTTATTAGAGTATATTCCTTTTCTATATTAGTTAAGCATTCTTGTCCTTCTGCATTGAGCAGAGTATAGTTTCTAACTTCTTCCAGATTTTCTTTTAGCAGGTTGCTGCATCGATTATTTTGGCAATCTTCGCAACATGGTTCTGGAAGCGGTTTCTTTTTACGTGTTTTTAGTTTTCTAAATACTGTAGGCGATGTTACTGTTTGTACTGGTGTATAAGTCAGGTCTTTAAAGAGCATTATTCCATCTCTTGTTAAGAGACATCCTCCTTTATTCTGTATACAAAATCTTAGTCCGATAACAAAATCTGATCCTATATTTAAGTCTCTTGCTAATATTTTGTTAACATTGTAAACTGGGTTATAGAATTTATTGCATGTATTTAAAAAGCTTATTTGTGCTTTTTCTATGTAATAATTATAGATATTTTGCGATCCATCCATTTGAGTGGCCATTATAGGTCTGTCAAGTATTTTTAATAAGTGTTCTGGTACTATTTCTTTATTGATTAAACAGCTAGTACATCCTGGATCTATTAATGCTAGCGTTTCTATTTCTACGTCTTTTATTTTAATTTTTACTAATACTTTTATTGTAGAGAATTCTTTGTCTTCGTTGCATATTAGACCAGTGCTATTATCTTCTAAATTCATAAGTTCTGCTTCTAATTTTTCTAAATGTACTGCTTCTTGTGTATCCGTTTCTTCTATGGTGACTTTTGTTTTTCCTTTTTCTAGAATCGTTAATCTTTGTTCTATATCATTTAATCGGGTTTCCAAAGTTGATACCCTTAGGTTTAGGATTTGATTATTTGTATACTTTTGTCCGTTATTTATTTCTGACTCTACTTTAATTTTTAGAGTGTTTTCTATGCAATTTATACATGCCTCTAGGTAACATTTTTTACATTTAGCTCTGTTGTCTTTACTTGGGTACCAATTACAGATACGACATCTATTACTATCTAGACCTTTATTTCTTTGAAATTCATGTATACATTCTTGATTAATATTCATTAAATTGTTAATCATTAGGTTGCTTAAGTCTAAATCCTCTATTTCTTGACCTAGCTCATTAACTAAGTTATCCTCGTCTGATTCGGAAGAATCAGATTTTAGATTATCTTTATCATTTATGTCAATACTTATTATTGAGTATATACTTTCTGTATCTGACATATATTCATCTACGTTTAATAAAGTTTCTTGGAAATCTTCTATTAGTTGAGAATTTCTAGTTCTATTATTATTTCTCTTAGGACATACGTTGGCTAGATGGTCTATACTGCCACATGTATAACATTCTAGTTTATTTTTATAATTTCTGTCGTTTCTATATTTTCTAACATGTCGATCTCTATTTAACCAAGGTTTTTTATCCTTTGACTTTCTTAAGAAGTATTGTTTTCTACTATATGGTTTCTGATTATTTCTTTTCTTATACTTTTTATGTTGTTTTTGATCGTAATTCTGGGTTGTGTATATAACAGATTTACAGAAATTCATTTCATTTCTTTTTAATTATTTTTGTATTTGTATGTTTGTACACTTTTCTGTTAATATATCCATTATATGTTATGTTCTATGTCCTATTGTCCATTTTAAATTTGGGTTAGCAACTACCCCATCTCTCTTATACCATCTATCTTCTATTTCTCTTCCTAAGGCTTCTGGTAATTTATTAAATAATTTTTTGCCTAATTCTTCATTAAAGGTATTTCCACTGACAGTACAATAATAGAAATAGTCTTGTAGGAATTTCTTTATATATACCCAATGTGAAATACTTAATTGTTCTAGTTTAATTAATGCTTCCTTTTGTAGTGCTAATAATCCACTATTTGGATCTTTCCCTGTTAATAACATGTGCATTTTATTTGTAAAATTATAGGGATTTGGTCCCATACTTAATAGAACCTGGAAATCATATGGGCAGTTTGTCTTAAAACTTTCCCATGTAGCTTTTGCAGATTCTCCTAGAAAGGTTTCTAAGTATTTATACATTGTTTCTGTATAATGTCTTAAGTAATCTGCAGCTACTATTCCTTTCCATAAGTCTATTACTATATCCCACATTTGGGGATCATGTGCTGCTATATTTAGAATTTTACCTTTACTACCTCCTTCTTGTAGTTTAATTGGTTCCTCTATTGGCATTCTCTTTCCTGCTGGTTTTATATAATCTCCCCTAAGTTCTGTATCGGGGTTTATCCTAATTGCTGGTCTTCTAGGTACATTACCTGTACTATAATCTATTGGTTGAGGATTAGGATTTGTCTGTTGGAATGGGCTAGCACTCGAGGAGCTAGTTGGTTCTAATTCTGCTAGTTCTTTATAACTTATGGTAGAACTTGGTATAGAGAGTGTGTCTTCATTTTTTCTTTCAAAGACTGATTTATTATTTCTATATCCTAAATTATCATTTCTCTCTAAGCAGTTTTTAAAATGTTCTACCCATTCTTCAATTAGAACTTGGTATAGAGAGTGTGTCTTCATTTTTTCTTTCAAAGACTGATTTATTATTTCTATATCCTAAATTATCATTTCTCTCTAAGCAGTTTTTAAAATGTTCTACACATTCTTCAATTTTCATGTCGTCTTTTTGACATCCTTTACATTTAAAAGTTATATTTTTATATTCTTCCGCTAAAGTTTCAGTCTTTTCTATGGCCATGTCTACTTCATATCCTTCTTGTAATACTTCTATATTCATAAACTCACTTTCTGTTTCGATATTACTTTCTGTGTCATCATCGTCTAGATTTCTTTTAGTTGTGTAATTATAATCTGTAAACCTTACTGAAGTTTCTCCCTTACTTGTAGTATATAATAGATGAGACTCTGGAGTAAAAATTTTTGGTTTAGTAAATTTGTTTAGATTCCATTCTAAACCTGCATATATTTCGGGATCTATTTTTATTGGTTTTATTAAACTTATACCTTTGTTTCCCATTATTTCAACTACATCGTTTACTTTTAGTTTAAATTTTGTATTACTACTTAAAGTTAATTTTCCAATAAAACCTATGCACATTAATAAATTATTTCCGCTATTCATTTCTTCGTATCCCTTAGTTTGGATTCCTATTTTAATATTATGTCCAAATTCTTTTAAGTTCATTAGAAAGTCTGGACTGATATAGAATATTCCGCCATTATTAGTCATATCTACTTCCGTTAATCCTATTATTGACTTCTTTATGTCTGACCATCGGTCATCATATATCGTTATTAATACTTTGGTTCCTAAATTTTTTCTAGTTAAACCTTTTATTCCTATAACAATTAAACCCATATGCATTAATACCATTCTATTATTTTTTAGATGTCTTAAGGAATTAGCATTTACTAAATCTAGTACTTTAAAATCTTCTCCTATAGCCGATATTTGTTCTTCTCTATAATGTTTGTATAACTGATTGTCTGTAGAAAAATATCCTGCATTATATAATGTCTTAGGATTTAATAATTTTAATTGATGTTGTTGGAAGATTTGTAGGTCTTTGTCTACATCTATTATTTCGTTAAATTCTTGATTCTGTTCTATATTAGGTTGTCGTCTGCATATTCTTGCTAATATATTATTATTTCCTATTCTATTTTCTGAAAAACTTATTCTTTGTCTTTCTTCTCTTTGTCCTGTATTATTTTCGATGGCTATCCGTCTATTTGATAGAAAGTCCATTTTTGTGGTTTTCGTATTATATTTTTTCGTTCTTGTTTAGGAGTTAGTTCAATTCTTTTTAATTGGTTAATAAGTTCGTCTATTTCTAGGTTATTGTTTGGTTGGACCTCTTTATTTATTAAGATATCTATTTTCTTATGTAGTTCGGGTAATTCTGGTTCCTTTTGGAGGGGTTTTTGAGTTTCCTTGCCTTTAATCAAGATGTCTATCTTTTTGTGTAAGTCTAATAATAATTCTATTATGGTATTATTTTGTTTTAGTAGAATTTTATCCGTTTGACTGGAAGGTATATGCCTAGATAATCCTTCAGGTTCACTATGATAATTTTTTGATTTTTCTAGTGCTTTATTGTAGTTTATATCTTCTTCACTCATGAAAGTGATATTTCTTCTAATCTTTTTGTTATTTCTTGTAAGTCTTTGATCTCTGTTGTTATATTTTCTACTTGTTCTACAAGCTTAGATATTAGTTGGGTTGTTTTTACTTCCAATTCTTTAGGTTTTTCTATTATGGTTGCTATTAGTTTTTCAATTTCTAATTTTGTCGGTATTTTTTCCAAATTAAACTTGTGGTTTAAATACTGAATTTTTCTGTCTA
Organism: Capsicum annuum; assembly: GCF_002878395.1. NCBI lineage: Eukaryota > Viridiplantae > Streptophyta > Magnoliopsida > Solanales > Solanaceae > Capsicum > Capsicum annuum. The sequence continues at coordinate 251,117,993 of NC_061111.1, read as the reverse complement.
TTTCTACTTCTTGTGACTTTAGATAATCTAGATTTTGTTCTATGTTTTCTAATGTCTTTCTATATTTATTCTGAGTATCTTCTATTTGGTCTAGAGTTCTTATTATATTGTTATCCTTTTCCTGAGTTTTCTCACTTGTGTTTATCAAAAGATCTATTATTGTGTTGTATTGTTTATCTTCAGAATGTAAAATATGTTCTCCCTGATTAAAATTACACCTTATGGTGGAATTATTTTTTAATATTCTATATTTCTTTTCTGGTTGAAATCTAAGATCTAGGTAATCGAGGTGTTTTAACGAAGCTATCTTGTTATCCTAAGTGGTTTAAGTTAAGGTATTTTTTGCTTAGCTTAGTTTGATATCTCAATCTACTATTTGTATAGGTTATATCCAAATCTACTTCCTGTATATTTTCTATCAGCCTAGATTGTTCGCTAATTAATGCTTTTTTATAATAGTTAGATGTTATGGTAATTATTTTGTCCGTTTCTTTAAAATTTAAAATATCTGTTTCTAGATTTCTTATTTCTTTATTTAAAAGCTCTAATCTTTCTACAAATTATTTTCGAATTTTTACAAGTTGATGTTTATAGATAAATTCTCTATAATATTGTTGTTGTATTTGTCTTATACACTCGATATATCTTATTGGCATTTATTATCCTAACTGATAAGCTTTTCTCTTAATACGTTCTTTAAGCCACTTTATTGCTGAAGTACTATTTTCTAAGTCTCTCTCACAACCTTGTATTTCCCAATTTATTGCGCTTAATAAGTCGTTATAATAAACTTTATGTACTCTATTAACTTTTAGTAGCCTTTTTAGACCTTCTTCTAGATTACGTTTTCTAGCTAATATGTTGTTTCTTTTTCTAATTTCTCTATATAAATAGAAATAACTACACCTTATATCTTGGAATGATCTATGTTTTTTCATATAAAGTTTAGAAACTTTTGCGAGTTAGTAGGTAATGTTCCCAAAACCTTCTCGCTTTGATACCAAATATAGTGGGATATTTCGATAATAAAATATTTCAATAAATCAGAAAACAGTGGTTTCTCAACTTCAGAAAAAGGGTGATTTCAACAGTAAAAACAGTGAATAATGATCTATTTTTAGTATATCAGTTTGTAAAAAACCTACTCAGTACTCCCTCTATCCTACTGTTTCTTCATGTTATCATTCTTATAGTTTATATTTTCCCCAGAGTTTTTTTTTTTTTTTTAAACTGTTCATCTCTTCCTCTTAATCTATGTTCTTAACATCATACTTCTTTAACCACATCCCGGAAACTTTTTGTCTGGCAGAGCTGTGCCAGAGATAAATACTACAGATAATAATTCTGCTAGATCAGACGAAGAAGATAATATTGCACAATTCCAGGATGCCCAGGATCCATATGAAGACGACGACTCAGGCATGAGCTTCGACTCCATAGCCCTGCACAACTTGGATACGTAAAAATACTCTACAGTTCTCACAGTTTGTATTATTAGCTAGCATGGTCAGGTGGGGATGCCCACTTTATGTCTTGTAATAGTCAGCGTCAGTCAGAGTGCTTCCTTTATCACTACTTTCTAAAAGAAAGAAAAACTGTTGAAGCACGCGTCAAAATAAGTTTGAAAGAAAATTAATAACGCATGTGACGATGGGGCCCAAAGCGTACCCGACTTGCATTATTAAAGTTTTCTTTCTTATCCCTTATCTTAAAGTGTCGGCCAACTGTGTTGCGGCCACGTAGTAGCCTTTAGAACCTCTCCTTTATGTACATTTTTGCCTATAAAAGGCGCACATTTTGTAGTAGAAAGACAGAGTGAAATCAACCAACCTCCAAACCCACTTGAAATGTTTAAACCTTTCCTCCCAAAAAACTTGTCCAAACCAGTCTTGCTTGTATAAACTTTGTAATATCGTGATTTAAATAAAGGCTTCACGTTTTCTATTCCAATCTTAAGGGGGTTCCCGAAAGGGAAACCTCTCTCCTAGTTACTTCATGTAATTCTTCTTTGCCAATTTACTTTGTTGGCTCTCAAATTTAAGTATTACTACCTCAGTTTCATTTTACTTCGACTTTTTTTTTTAACTTTACAAACTCTATAAATAATTAGAAGCATAATATTTTCTTCGTTCACTTTTACTAGTTATTAATTTCCTAATTGAATTTCTATTTTTACTTGTTATTTTTGACATATTAAGAAAAGACAATTTTTTTTCCTATTTACACTTCGCATTAATTATTTTTTTTCAAATTAATTTCAAGATATCATGTAAGCATCATTCAATAAGGGTATTATGGTAAAGAGTCATTAATTGTTTTTCTTAATAGGTGTGTCAACTCAAAATATGTCAAGTAAAACCAAACGGAGAGAGTCTTTTACAAAATCAATTCGACTAATGCCGTCTTGAAACTCTAAATCCAACTAGCATTTTCTTTAGTTATTTAATACTGAGAGTATTGTGGGAAAGAAGTAATAAAACACTCTTAATTTGTAAAAATAGACAACTAATTTAAAACAAATATATTTAAAAAGAAGACCAAATAAAATAAAACGGATGGAGTAATTCAAAAGGATAAATGTGAAATAGGGTAAAACACTCACAACTAAGTTATTTGATCGGTGTCTATTAAAATTTTAACTCTGATTTAACTGTTTTCTCTAGTAATTTTTCTATCAACTGCAATGATGAGAATTTATCACCCCATCAAATTTAACAAAGGAAAAGTTATTGGGGTCTCAAGGTTAAAAATAGGTACTCAAAAAGACTTAAAGAAACAACAAAAAAGAAACTATTTAAGAAAATTATAAGCAAATGAATTTTTCTCTAACAGTTTTAACCATGACCTAAAATACAGGTGGCGGAAAATTTATTCTATGAAACAACCTTACATGATTAATTATAGACATCAATCTAATTACACGAGCACACAAAAAGATTACTTATATATGGGATGGATGTAAGAGTATCCAAAATAAAGCTTACACAGAGCCAGAGGCAAATAATGCAAGATTGGACCTAAGAAAGTGTGTAAACAGAAGGCAGCCTTCATCAGCATTAGGACATTCATTCCAAACAAAAAATAAATTGTTAATTCTACTTATCTTTGTCTTCATGTTATGTGGTTACAAAGTAAAGCAAACATAATCAGAATTGAAGATAAACTATACTAATAATTTAATCAATATAAAGCAGAAATCAAGTAAAATAAATTTATAGTGGAAGAATTCAAAATTTCTCAGCAAAAATCCCACAAGAAAAATATAAAAGCTTTAAGTTCAAACTTCTCATATAATCAAGAATTGAGCAATTAAAAGATTTCAATTATTATTAAACACAAAATACATAACACCACAATAAAAAATAGAATACATATCTCAAAAGGGTAATTAAGCAATCAAGTCAACATAAAAGACAATCATTGAATTTTCAATAAGCTATATACAACAGAATAGTTAACATACAATTTCATATACAAAGTAGAACGTGAGATTATTTTTTTCTTCTGTTGCTTTCACTTTTTAAGTAAAAAAGAAACCTTCTTCTCTTTATATATATTATTGTAATTGACTCTTTATTTGACACTTTTCATCTAGAAAAATATTATTTCTTACCATCTATTTTAATACTTAAAATCTATTAATTCTCCTAATATCTTTTATTATATATTTTAGAAGTCAATATTATATTTAATATTATAAAATAATGATATAATAATTAAAGAAAAAGATGAAAGACAATTTTTAAGAAAACTTTTAACGAAAGTCCAAAAATCCAAAGATTTATTAAACCTATTTTATGGAATTTTAGTTGGTACTTTTTTTCAGGTAATGCCTCTTATTTATTTTTTTTAGAGAAAAAACCTTAATTAGATTTTCCTTTACCAAAAATTTAAGACAAAATAAAACCCTTTTTAAGTCAACCGGTCCTTTTTTTTTTTCTTTTGGGAAAAGGTCACGAACAACAAAACACCAAATAAATATTATCATAAATTTAGAAATTAATTTAGGACTCCTTAATTTTCTAAGATTATAATTAATTTTATAAAGTTAGTTAAATAATTAATCTTATCATATAAGATTATATTTTTTCTTTTTCACGTCTCTTACTATATTTAACGTTGGAAAATAAATCAAAATAATAAAAATTAATGTTGTAATCATATAAAATTGAGGATAGGAAAATAAGAATTTTTACCTAACACACCTAATGCAATAAATATGCCCTCGTCTCTTACCATATTTATAGATTTTTTTTAATACTCTTTATCAATTATCTTTTTAAAAAAATAAAAAATTGTGGGAAGGGGATTACTGTGGGGAATTGAACCCTCACCAGCAAGGTGGAAGTTCAGGTAACTAACGAACTAAGCTACTAAGATTCCCCACTCTTTATTAATTATCATATATTTTATCACTCCCTTTTCACTTACAAAATAAAACCAACCAAAATTTATTTTTCATATATTCTTCCTCTTACCATATAATTTAGGACTCCTTAATCTTTTAAGATCATAATTAATTTTATAAAATTAATTAAATAATAATTGAAGAAAATTGGTGAAAAGACAATTTTGTCAAAAGGAAGATTTTTAATGAAGGGTAAAAAATTTAAATTACTTTTTTAAGGGTCTTCACACTTTTAATATATTATAGATATAGATTATAGATATAGACTAGTTTAGGTTACGTGTTCCGCGCATGTACCTTGCTTTAGTGAACTTAATTTATAAAATCACTTCGATATTATAACATAAAATATGTTTTAATAAATAAATAAATAAATATGATGTTATTACATACGAAATAAACTCAAATAGAAAATTGATATATTCATACAAAACCATATAAAATCATTAAAACCCACTTTAAACATTATGAATGTTGTATTGTAGTAGAAAAAAAATTCTTAATCTATATCTATAGTATATTAAAAGTATGAGGATCCTTAAAAAAGTGATTTAAACTTTTTACCCTTCATTAAAAACTCTTCTTTAGACAAAATTATCTTTTCATTATTTTTTAATTTATTATTTAATTATTTTTATTATATTAACTAGACTTTTTAAAATATACGGGACTCCTAAAATATATGGTAGGGGAATTAATTAATATTTTCCTTTCTACTAGACTTCCTAAAATATATGAGACTCCTAAAATATATGGTAGGAGAATTAATTAATATTTTTCTTTCTACTGTTAAATTAGAAAAATACTCCTAATAAGACTCTATTAAAAAAAAATACTTCTATAAATATTGAGATATACGTTAAACTAGAGAACAAACCGGTTTAATATGATTGATGCTCATCTAACTTGATTCGATTGCATGTCTAGACTTGTGGATGTTTGATTTTCTAACTCTCAACTTCTTCACAGTTTTTGTCGGCATAATAGAATTCAACATATGTGTGTATATATACTAGTTCAGATGTACCGCCTTCCGCGTGTATCTCACTTTGATGAGTTCAAATAGTACACTAAATAGGATATTTGTTTAAATAATAAAGATGAATATAATAATTAAATTTAATATATTTTGAGTATGTAAAGTTGGAGAATTTATTTATTAAAGCTACCCTTTACCTAAAATATTTTTAAAAGTAGATCGGCATTCACTACCATCTAAAAATTGCAACAAAATAATACAATGATAGAGACATCAGAATAATACAATTAAATCTAATCTTTACACATAAAATTTTTCTCAAAGTCGTCCGACACTCATCTACCACCTGTAAATAATAAAAAAATAATACGATAATAGAGATATCAAAATAATACAACTAAACCTAACCTTTACATAAAAAAATTCTTCAAAATAATACGACCAACATTTATCTATCACCTATAAACTGCAACAAAATAATAAGATAAAGGTGATATCAAAACAATACAATTAAACTTAAATTTTACACACAAAAAATTCTCAAAGCCGACCGAGATTCATCTGCGAACTGTAAACTACCACAAAATAACAAACTAATAGAGATATTACGATAATACAATTAAACCTAACATTTACCTAAAAAAAATTCAAAATCGACCCACATTCATCTAGCATCTGTAAATTAAAATAAAATAATAAGATAATAAAGATATCAAAATAATACAATTAAATCTAACCTTTACATAAGAAATTTTTCACAGCCAACCGACATTCTTCTACGACCTGTAAACTATAAAAAAATATAATAGTGATCATAAAGCTTCGATTTTGATCCAACTAATTCTTGTCTGGGCGAAAATTTTGACCCTAAAGAATAATTTTGAATGAAAACAAAGAAGATATATATATACACACATGTTGAATTCTATTATGCTAACAAAAATAGTGAAGAAGTTGAGCGTTCGAAAATCAAGCATCCATCAATCTAGACATGCAATCGAATCAAGTTAGATGAACATCAATCATATTCTCCTAATAGGCAAACCGGTTTGTTCTCTAGTTTAATGTACATCTCAATATTTATACCTTAATAGAGCCCTACTTTAGTAGTATTTTTCTAATTGAACAATAAAAATAAAAATATTAATTAATTCTCCTACCATATATTTTAGATTAATTCCTGTACAATATATTTTAGGAAAACATGATAACTAATTCAAGGCAAGGCAAGTAATGATAACTGATTGCCAATAAATGTTCATCCTAACTCAACCTAAGTTTTAAAAACATACTTTCTTTTTATTTTTGTTTCTCACGTCTGATTAAAAACATAACTAAAAATGAGAATTACACTTGAAATTTTAGGAAAAATTAAAATCCAAGTAAAGAGAGGAAAAAAAAAAGAAAATTTATAATGAAATATAAGGAAATAATAACATTATGTTGAGAAAGAGCAAGGAACTGTTTATTTTATTTCAAAGCTTTTGTATTAATATAGTTCGTTAGTATGGTATTTGCTTCAATTTTTATATTAATAATTTCAAATTTTTCTTTTTTCTTGAAGTTGAATTTTCTAAAATTCAATGTTTTGTAGGGTGTTTTTCTTTCCTTCGATAATTTTTCCCTCAAATTATGGTAATTTTTATTTTTAGTATAATTTTACATTAATTGACATTACCATATGTTTTAGGATTCTCATATATTTTATGAAATCTAGTTAATATAATAAAAATAATTAAATAATAAATTAAAAATAGTGAAAAGACAGTTTTGTTTAAAGAAGAGTCTTTTAATGAAGGGCAAAAAGTTCAAATCACTTTTCTAAGGGTCTTCACACTTTTAATATATTATATATATATATATATATATATATATATATATATATATATATATATACTAGTTTAGGTATATGTGCTTCGCGCATGTATCTCACTATAACGAATTCAAATATTACACAAAATAGGATATTTGTTTAAATTGATAAAAATGCGTATAATAATTAAATTCAACATCTTTTGAATATGTAAAGATGGAGAATTTATTTAATTAAATCTAGCCTTTACCAAAAAAATTCTCAAAGTCGATTGACATTCATCTAAAATTTGTAAACTACAACAAAACAATATAATGATGGAGATATGCAAATAATATACAATTAAATTTAACCTTTACATAAAAAATTTATCAAAGTCGACGGATATTAAACAAAATAATATGATGATAGAGATATCAAAACAATACATCTAAAACTAACCTTTACATAAAAGAAATTCTCAAATTAGAGATATCAAAACAATACAACAACAACAAACCCAGTATATTCCCACATAGTGGGGTCTGAGGAGGGTAGACTGTACGCAGTCCATACCACTACCTCTAACGAGGTAGAGAGGTTGTTTCCGATAGACCCCCGGCTCAAGATAAATGTCGGTCAGTCGACATTTATCTACTACCTGTAAACTATAGTAAAACAATACAATAAAATTAAAGAGATGTCAAAACAATACAATTAAACCTAACCTTTACATACAAAAATTCCTCAAAGATGATCAACATTCATCTACGACCTGTAAACTACGACAAAACAATACACAAATAGAGATAACAATATAGTTAAACCTAATCTTTACCTTAAAAAATTCTTCAAAGCCGACCAACATTCATCGACTACTTGTAAATTAAAATAAAATAATATAATAATAAAGATATCAAAATAATGCAATTAAAACTAATCTTTACATAGAAAATTCCTCAAAGCTAATCTACATTCATCTACGATCTATAAACTACAATAAAACAATATGATAATGATCGCAAAAATTCAGTCTCCAATCAGACTGTCTTTACCACCAAATATATGGAGCAAACAATTTGATTCAATATTATTGATGAGTATTCAGCTCTTATCCAGAGCTTAAAGATGTAATCTGGCAACAAATTATTTAATTAATAAAATTTTACCACCAAAACATAGCAGCAATTGATGGAAAACTTACACGTTATAGGATAACAAAACCCTAAAAGCACATACCTAGAAAGAAGGAAAAAAACTTTACTATAAAAACACCTAATATGTACTTGAGAGACCTATGGGAGAAAACGCTCAACTTTTCAAATCACTACTTTGTTTTGTCTGTTTTTCTATTGGAAAGACGGAGAAGAAGATGATGTTTCCAAATGTTAAAGCACTGGAAATCTACTCCCATGAGGAAATAATAGTGGAAATTCTCATCAGGTTACCTATTCAATCTCTTCTTCAATTCAAATGTATTTCGAAATCTTGTACCACGTTGATCTCCAATCCAAAATTTAAGGAGAAACATTACCATCATGCCAAGAATAATAAAAAAATTCTTATTGCTCAAAGGCTCCCTGGGACTCATACGATTTCATATTCTTTTTCTTTTTCTTCGATATTACAAAAGCTGGCAAGAAAGCCCAACTATTATTTTAGTGTTTAGTTCTACGATTTTATTTATTCGCCAAATATAAGGTACTATAATTAGGACTCTTTTAATAATGGTAATTTTTTATTCTTCCAAAATTATATAAATAAGTTGTACAGTTCTACATTAATAAAGCAATTTTATTTTACTTCTACGATTATATTTATGTGCCAAATAGAAGGTACTATAATTCAGACTTTTTTAATAATGGTGATTTTTTATTTTCCAAAAATATATATTAGTAGTATTTAAGAATAATTATAATTTAAAAAAATAGTAAAAAGACGATTTTGTCTAAAGGATAGTGTTTTAATGAAGGGTAAAAAGTTCAAATCACTTTTCTAAAGGCCTTCACACTTTTAATATATTATAGATGCAATTGAACAATTCTAACTGGCCATTGTTGACCCAGTTCAAGCTCAAATAGAGAGAGGAAGATGAAGATATTATTTTAGCTAAGATACAGAGAAAAAATGTGTGCTCAATTAAAATGAAACAGTGATATTTATACACTGTTGGTTATAACTACTTTATAACAAACTCACTATTTAACTGACTACTAACAACCTCACTTTTTTACTTAATTGCCACCTAAAATATTTATACACCATATCAATATCAAGTAATTCCTAAATCATTACTCCCCCTCAAGCTGGTGGGTGTGAAAACATTCAACACACTTAGCTTGCCTACCAAATTCTCATGTTGCAGTCTAGGCAATCCTTTAGTCAATATGTCTGCAAGTTGTTCTTTGGAACCAACATGTTCTGTTCTCGTCATACCTTCTTGTATCTTCTGTCTAATGAAGTGACAGTCAATCTCTATGTGTTTTGTTCTTTCATGAAACACTGGATTGGCTGTTATCTGCAGAGCTGCTCTACTATCACTGAATACCACAACTGGTTCTTCAACCTTATGTCAAAATTTCTTCAATAAAGCAGTAATCCACACCAATTCTGATACTGCATTGGCCATGATTCAGTATTCAGCTTCCGCTGAACTTCTTGAAACTACATTCTGCTTCTTAGATTTCCATGACAGCAATGATTCTCCATGTTTAATTAAAAAACCTGATACTGACCTTCTAATATTGGGGCATGTTGCCCAGTCTGCATCACAATACACATTCAATATTTTTGATTTTCTACTACTCAACAATACTCCAAGTCCCGGCTCTCTTTTCACATACCTCATCACTTTAATATCATCTTCCAGTATGATTTCTTTGGCTGTTGCAAAAATTGGCTAAGTGTCTGAATTGAGAAAGCAATATTTGGTCTTGTCAATGTTAAGCACAACATCTTCCCTATCAGTTTCTGATATTTTTCTCTATCTTTAAATGGTTAATTATTTGACTCTCCCATAATAGAATCTAACTCCACTGTTGTCAGCCTTGCATTGGTTTCAAGTGGTGTCATAGCTGGTTTAGCACTTCCTAATTCCAAGTCTGAAATAATCTCTAAAGAATATTTTCTCTAGTTCATCAAGATGCCTTTTACAGATCTGCTGAACTCCATACCAAGGAAGAATTTTAAGTCACCAAGGTCTATGGTCTTAAAAGCCTTTTGCAAAGATGCTTTAGTGTTTCCTATCATAGTCAGGTTACTACATGGCACCAACATATCATCAACATAAACAAGAATTACTACTATGTCTGATCCTTGCCTTTGAATGAATAATGAGTGATCCAAGATGCTTTGAACAAAGCCATCATGCACCAATGCTTCACATAACATTAAATTCCACTGTCTGTTTACTTGTTTAAGACCATAGAGGGATTTGACAAGTCTGCACACTAGACCAAACTCCCCCTGACTTAGAAAACCCTCAGGCAATTGCATGTTGACCTCATCATGCAAGTCACCATGTAAGAAGGCATTGTAAACATCTAACTGATAAACATGCCAATTATACTGAGAAGCAAAAGAGAGAACAGTTCTGACAGTAGCAATCTTAGCAACAGGGGAAAAGGTGTCATAAAAATTGAGATCTTCTCTCTGATTATACCCTTTGGCTACTAACCTAGCCTTAAACCTTTCTACATTATCATTTGCTTTCAACTAGCCTTTATACACGTATTTGCAGCCAATAGGTACCTTGCCCTGTGGTAGGGGAATCAGGTCTCATGTGTGATTATCCTAAAGTGCTTGCAGTTCATCTTGCATTGCTTCTTAACCATCTATCATCTGATGCAACCTCATGATAGGAAGTAGGTTTATGAATAGCTGAGAAAGCTCTTTAGTAGCATTGGTAAGAGATAGACAGATGATCATAAGATAAGTGATCTCTAATAGGATAGAGAACAGTACTAGCAGAAGGTTTAGACACAAAATCTGACAACCAAAGAGGTTGCTTAGAGGTCTTAGTAGATCTTCTACGAGGTAGAGCTTCATAAGATGTTGGAGCAGGAATATCAATATGGGAAAGAGGTTGCTTAGAGATCCTAGTAGATCTTCTAAGGTATGAAACTTCATAAAAAGTTGGAGCAGGAATATCAGGAGGACTAATTTTAGATGTAGAAGACAGTGCAGCAAGAGCATTCGAAAGTATAGTAATCTCTGATGTAAGCTCAGGTGTGAATGATTGATCCTCTATATAATACTCAGATGTGAGGAATGGATCATCAGGTGTAGTAACAGATGGAATAGTGTCCCGAAAAGAAAAATGGTTCTCATGGAATAAGACGTCCCTATTTACAAAAAACTTATGATTTTCAAGGTCAAACAGAACATAGCCTTTAATGACACTGGAATAGCCCATAAACACTGACTTTACTGCCCTAGGTGCAAATTTATCAATTCTTGGCAGAACACTTGCAAAGCACAAATGTAACACCCCGTATTCAAGTACGTGTATTGGCGTATTCAAGTACGTGTATTGGTCTTATTTATATGAAATTAATTTTTTTATTTTATTTATACCGAAATTTGCCCGTCGATGGTTCCATGCGAAGGTTATTAAAAAAGCTTTCCAATGATATAAAGATTTCCAAAAATGGATAGGTTTTGGATATAATAGAGCACGTTCGAAACTATAAAATGGTGGCCCGGATATTTGGGAATAGTAAATGTGCAGGAAAATTTCCTGCACACAAACTACTAAGGCCAGTCGAATTTTTGGGTCAACTTCGAATGATCATAACTCCATTAATATAATGAAATGGGAGAGTTGAGACCTATTAAAAGAAAGATCTTTGAGTATTCTTTCCAATGCAATTGGTTTCATCCAAATCCAACGTCTGAGTAAGGAGTTATACTCGTTTTACTTCAGCCTATCAAAACAGATTTTTAGGATCAACTTCAAACGACCATAACTCCTTGTACAGGACGAACTGGGTGGCCTACTTTATATGAAATGAAAGCCCTTTGCATTATCCTTCCAACGATACCAATTTCACCCAAATCCAATATCGAAGCAAGGAGTGATGGTCGATCTACTTTAGCTTATCAAAAGAGTCCACCAAAAGACAGATTTGACATTATTTAAATTTTAAAGGCATTTTGGTCATTTCCTATTATATTATGGACGGGAATATATGTATATATACATGTATATGAGTTCAAAAACTCATTTTCATCATCAATCATTGAGAAAGAACAAACCCTAGCCAAATTTGACCTTTAAATTACTTTTGATTCAACCGTAGAAATTCTAAAGTAATCCGATAACTGCATTTGTCATCTCGAGAGCTTCGAACGACACCTATTATTTGTGCAAACAGGATTGCATAATCAAGAGGTGAATTCTAAGGTATGAATATTGTTTGCCTTTGTTCTTTTCCATATGTATATGTGTGATAGAGGATTATATGTATTGGTTGTTATTGAAAGGTGATGAAAATAGGGTTATGGACTATTTTGCATGGTTTGGTTGTATTAAATTATGGAAGGTGGATATGGTAATTGAGTTATGGAAGGTGGATATGGTGATATACTATTGAATTGATGATTATTTATGTCTATGGCTCAATTTGGTTTAATGGATTGGTTGGAAGGATAAATAAATCCAAACTTGATATTGGAGGATGTTGTATGAATATGCATGACATGTAAATGTAATTGGAGTATAAGAGGGTTAAAGTGACACCCTTTATGGTGTAATTAAGGCTTACTACTTAACCACTAGTTTGGTGAATTCAAATAATTGAATTGTGACGTTTGGTCGCTAATACTAGATTGCTATATATGTTCATAGTAGATAAGTAATCCGAGAAGATGGGAAGTCCGTTTGGAAATAGTATTGAAGGTTGACATTCAGGTATGTACATACTCTATACCATATCTTTGGCATGAAAGTGAACAATTGTTCTATTAAGAAAGTTTCCAAAGTTATTCAGTAACATGTGATCCATAATGGTTTTGTATGATGTCATACGTTACCAATGAACTTGTTTTCACCTTACAAGATGTCAAGACATTCCAATACTTACTTGTTTTCCAAATCTTACATGTTTATTACACTAATGAATGTCAGAAGGTATTCGGTTACTCAAACAAGATCCATGTGCTATTAATGACTCCAAAACGTTTCATTGATATACCAATAAGTTCCTACTTCATTGTTATGGCATTGATGACTCCAAAACACTTCATTGATGTGCCAATGAGTTCTTACTTCATTGTTATTGCATTGATGGCTTATTTATATGTCTCTTATTGATGTATCATTGTTTCAAAGTATCAAAAATGCGGTGGTGACCGAAATAACAATCTCAAAGATTAATTGAACTAAGTGATGGAAGTTCTCTCTTATCGGGTGGTATCCCAGGGGCATAAGCCTATCATGGGTCGATCTCTATTTATGTGTTTATGGGTGGTATTCCAGGGGCATAAGCCTATCATGGGTCGATCCCAGTTGATATGTACTGGAGGTAGCCTAATGGTCACAGTACAGTAATGATTACAAAGATGATAAGAACGAAGGTAAAGTGATTGAATAAATACAATGTACAGGTTGTCACAAGTTCTAGTAAGTGTGGTCCACTCCTATTACGACTTATTCACTTGTTTCTGATTTCTATTGAGCTCCTATATCATATGTGATTATTTACAGCTTTACATACTCAGTACATATTTCGTACTGACGTCCCTCACGGGGGACCTGCATTTCATGCTGCAGGCACAGGTACCTCAGCTCATACATCGCACAAGTAGGAGCCAGGATATCCAGCTGCTTTTAATGAGCTCCAGTTTGCTTCGGGGCTTTCCGTGTCATATCCAGTCACTTTTGGTATTGTATAGAAGTTAGTTATATGGTGGGGTGTGTCCAGACCTTAGTTAAACTCTGTGTATTGTCTAGAGGCTTTGTAGACCTAATGTATAGTCAAGGTGTCATTTTGTTAATAGACGTGATGGCTCCAATGTCCAAGTATTGTATATACATATATATGTGTGCTCGAGCTTATACAAGTGATTATTTCCTTTTATATGTGATATGATGCTGTCCGAATTTTGGGTTGTCATAGATGTATGCATGGGAAGTATAAGGTTATGAGCTGGTTTTCCCGAGCCTACTCGGTTACAGGTGCCAGTCCGCCCCAATAGGATTTGAGGCGTGACAACAAACAACCAAGTGTCTTAAAGTGAGCAAGGCTTGTTTTTTTCCAAAAAATACTTTATCTGGTGACTTACTTGTACGCTGTTGTGAGTATACAATGCCCCCATAACTTGAGTGTATGTTACCTTGAAATCTGAGAGCTCTAGCTACTTCAAACAAATATATTTGCTTCCTCTCAGCCACACCATTTTGCTGAGGGGTATGAGCACAGGTTCTATAGCGAATGAGCCCCATTTCCTTGACCAGATCCTATATTTGACCACTGTAAACTCCCCTCTATTGTCAGCCCTAATACCTTTAACTGTAGCATTAAATTGTGTATTAATCATTTTAAAGAACTGTTTAAGAATCTGCAGCACTTCACTTTTAAATTTGAGCAGAAAAATCCAAGTAATCCTTGAAGAATCATCAATAATAGTAAGGAAAAATCTATTTTCATCAAATGTTTGTGTATTGTAGGGCCCCCATACTTCCAAATGTAATAGTTTAAATACACTGTTGGATCTATTATTACTACTAGGAAATGGAAGCCTGGAATATCTAGCTAGTGGACAAATGTCACAATTACTTAGTACTAATTTGCAGTCATCATCAGCATAAACAAGCATATCCTTGATTGTCCCAACAGATGCATGATCCAACCTTCTACGCCACAACATGATATCATCTCTGTTACTATTAGCATTGAACACCTTCATCTGATCATCTTCAGTATAACTATGTCCAGCAGATCCTTGTGAAACTAGAACATATAAGCCTTTATTCTCTTTACCAATCCCCTACAGTTTCCTACTAGAAAGGTCCTGGAATAAGCAAAATCCAAGATAAAATAATACAAAACAATTGAGTTCTCTTGTAACCTTTGACACGGACAAAAGGTTATATTAAAACTCAGGTACAAATAAGACATCATGTAAGTCTTTTGCATTGGTGAATTTGCAATAACCAGTGTGGGTTACAAATGTCACACCTCCATTAGGCAAGTGTACTTTTCTGTTAGGATCTGATTTAACAGTCTGCACATCATACATTATATCTCAATTTGATGCCATGTGATTAGTAGCACCACTATCAATTATCTATTTTAAGTCATCTAATCTAGTTGCAGGAGTTTTAGCAATACCTGCCATATTATCCATCAAGGTTAACGATGATGAATCTCTCTCAAGCATGTGTATAATCTGGTCACGTTGATCTTCTGTCATCAAAGGTGCCCTTGGTAGTTCAGGTGTGAGCATGGTAGATGGCATTTTCCCTTTATCTCCTGTCCTTAAATAAGGTTATGTAGAAGAATTCTCAGCTTGCACATTATAAGCACTGCTACCATTTCCCTTCTTCTTTGATTTCCAATCAGGTGGATAACCATGTAATTTATAGCAATCGTCTATAACATGACCTTGCAACTTATAGTAATCACATTTCTGATCCCAATTCTTCTTCCCCTTTTTATAATGTTGGTAATTTGTATTTCTATTCGGTCTATAATTCACTCCTTTACTCGCCATGTGAGCAGATAATTCTATATTTTCTCCTTGTAAAAATTGATACTGCATGCTTTTCCCTGCCATCAGAGCTGTTAATTCTGCACCTTCCCCACTTATTGAGGAACTAGTTATTGATCTATGACTTTCCTTTTCAACTAGCATTACATAAGCCTTGTTGATGTTTGGCGTTGGTTCAATCATTAAAATTTGACTCCTCGATTGCTCATAAGTTTCATTCAGCCCCATTAAAAATTACATCAGTTTTTGTCTCTCCATATGTGCAGTAAATTCCCTAGATCTAGGGCAATCACATGGTGGTGGGACTATACTGGTAAATTCATCCCATAAATTGCGTAGCTTCGAGAAATAGCTAGGAATACTATCATTTCCCTATACTGTAGTAGCTATAGCTTTATGTAATTGGTAAATTGGAGATGCATTTACCTTGTCAAATCATTCA
The DNA here is from genome assembly GCF_002878395.1 of Capsicum annuum. Lineage (NCBI taxonomy): Eukaryota > Viridiplantae > Streptophyta > Magnoliopsida > Solanales > Solanaceae > Capsicum > Capsicum annuum. Next base: position 251,101,660 of record NC_061111.1, on the reverse strand, counting down.
CGGAGATCCTCCCAAACTGCTTTTGCACTCGTTGCATAGACAATACCTGCATGTAAATCCTGTGTAACTGAGCTCATTATCCATCCTAGAACAATTGCATTGCACCGATCCCATTGATGCCCTAATTCAGCTCCGAGATCCTCCTTCTTCAATGTGCCATCAACCATTCCAAGCTTGTTCTTCCCAAGCAATTGAATGCGCATGGCCCCGCTCCAGATGGAGTAAGTATCAGATCATATTAGTTGTATCGAAATTATTGGAGCTCCACTAGTGTCAGAAGGGTGGAGAAACAGAGCATGATTGTGATCGAACTTCACAGTTGCCGCCATTGTTGAGCTTTAACTAACTGTGCGATAGATTATAGATTATATATCTAATATATTAAAAGTGTGAAGGTCCTTAAAGATATTATTTAAACTTTTTATTCTTCATTAAAAATTTCACCAATAGATAAAATTATTTTTTTCACTTTTTTTTCTCAATTATTACTTACTATTTTTAAAACTGTTAGTATTTGATTAGTTTTTGTTAAAATAATTTGGTATGACAAAAAAAAGAAAAAAAGGAAACACAGTTATTTATTTTTTTAGTTGAAGTTAATAGTTACTACAATTGGGAGATTTGATAGGACAAAAGCGGGGGGGCGGAGGACACGTTGAAGTTAATAGTTAGTACAATTGAAAAATGTGATAAGATAAAATAGGGATAAAAAGGAACACGTTTCTTTTTAGGTTGAAGATTAAGTATTACTAAATACAATTAAGGTTAAAGTTTAAGACAATACGAAAAAAAGGATGAAAATAGAAGAAAACGTATAAAATTAGTAGGAAACTTATTATTACTAAACTCCTAATATTTAGGAATCTTTTGTTTGATTTAACCATATCTAGGTGAATCTAGAGGTTTGAATTTCTGTAAACTAGTTTAGAAGCACGCATTTTGTGGGTAACTCATTTTAATGAGTTTAAATATTACATTAAATAAGATGTTTGTTTAAATAATAAAGATGAATATAATAATTAAATTTAATATCTTTTGAGCATGTGAAGATGGAGAATTTATTTATTAAACCTAATCTTAACCAAAAATATTGTTAAAAGGCGATCAATATTCATCTACCATCTGTAAATTGCAACAAAACAATACAAAGATAGAGACATCAAAATAATACAATTAAATCTAATCTTTACACACAAAAATTTTCTCAAAGTCACCCGACACTCATCTACCACCTGTAAATAATAACAAAATAATACTAGATATCAAAATAATACAACTAAACCCAACCTTTACATAAAAAAATCTTCAAAGTCGACCAACACTTATCTATCCCCTGTAAACTGCAATAAAATAATACGATAAAAGTGATATCAAAACAATATAATTAAACTTAAATTTTACACACAAAAAATTTTCAAAGCCGATCGAGATTCATCTATCAACTGTAAACTACAACAAAATAGCAAACTAATAGAGATATTATGATAATACAATTAAACCTAACCTTTACCTAATTTTTTTTTTCAAAGCCGACCCACATTCATCTAACATCTGTAAATTAAAATAAAACAGTAAGATAATAAAGATATCAAAACAATACAATTAAACCTAACCTTTACACAAGAAATTCTTTAAAGCCAACTGACATTCATCTAAGACCTATAAACTATATAAAAAAAATATAATAGTGATCACAAAGCTTCAATTTTGATCCAACTAATTCTTGTCTGAGCGAAAATTTTGATCCTAAATAGTGATTTTGAATGAAAACAAAGATATAATAGTGATCACATTTTTCAATTGTACTAACTATTAACTTCACCGTGCCCCCCCACCCCCTCCCCTTTTTTTGTCCTATCAAATCTCCCAATTGTACTAACTATTAACTTCAACTAAAAAAATAAATAAATGTGTTTCCTTTTTTTCCTTTTTTGTCAGACCAAATTCTATTTTAACAAAAACTAATCAAATACTAACAGTTTTAAAAATAGTAAATAATAATTGAGAAAAAAAAAGTGAAAAAATAATTTTATTTATTGGTGAAATTTTTAATGAAGAACAAAAAGTTTAAATGATATTTTTAAGGACCTTCACACTTTTAATATATTAGATTAGATAGATAGATAGATGTAGAAACTAGAGATAGAGATAGAGATTAAATATATAGATATAAATATAGATAGATATGAATATCAATATAAATGATATAGATATATTGTAAAATAGACCACCCATTATTTTTGCAAATATAGAACTCAAATTAATTTCCCACCTAACTTACTAGAGAAGATTTAGTAAAAGGGACACTCTCAACACTTAATTTGAAAAATAGACATAATTTTTTCTTAATTTCATTTTCTAAGGTTTGGGAGAAAAGGGTGGGGTATGGATTAAAGTATAAAAATGAAAAAGTTTTTGGCACCCCTTAAGTCTTTTAAAATACTTTTCACACTCCACTTTTCTATAAAACACACACAAAAAATTTTTCTCTCCTCACTCTCCCGTAGTCTCTCCCGCTGGTTTTGCACCCATTCACCATTTTTTATTTGTACCTTGTGTAAATCTTTAAGAACTTCGATCTTCAACTTCAGGTAATTTCTATTCATCTCTCGAGTAATTTGTCCTCCATATTGATGATTTTTTTTGTTTTATTTTGTGTTGATTTAGTTGCTTTGGGAGAAAAAATGATTTTTTTTTGAAAAACAGGAGTTGATTTTACTGAAATTATTTATTTTTTAATTGATATTTGTTTGATTGTTGATGGATATCGATTATCTTTGCCGATTGCATGGTAAATTTTTTTTTCGCTAATTTCATCAGCCAATGTGCCAAGAAATTTGATTTTTCTTCAAATTTTTTCTTCAATGTAATGGTGTTGTAGATGCATATTCTTGTTGGAGATTCTCTGGTTTGAATTATACGTTGTTCTTGTTCTGTTAATAGACCGTTGGGTTGATTAGGTATTTGTTTGATTTGAACGATTTTTTTATTTTTTTTTTGAAAAATAGGGCTTGATTTTACTGAAAATCTGTGTTTTTAAGTTGATATTTGTTTGATTATACATTGTTTTTGATAGATTATGATTTCCCTCGACGATTGTACTGCGGATTTTTCTTCTAATTTTTCTCGATCAACGTGCTAAAAATCTGGGTTCTTTTCAGTTTTTCTTTAATATAATGGTATTTTAGATGCATGTTCTTGTGGGTGATGGTTTGATCATACTGTTATGTTGCTATGTTAATAGGCAATTGGTCTGCTGGAGCTGTTGTCATGTTAATAGACTTTTAGATCGATTAGGTATTATTTTTGCTGTTATTATTCAAAAATCTTATTTTTTGTATGTAGATCATATAAAATGGTTCGAGGTATTAAGGATGTAGAAGTTGAAAGACCCGAGAAAAGAAAAAAATGAGTAGTCAATGAATCGGAGAATAGAAATTGCAGCGATGAAGCTGTTAAAGCTTCGGGTAGAGATGAGCAGGAGGAAATGGAAATTGAGCATAGGATAGACGAGGAAGCATTGATCTTGCCCCACTGTGCAAGGTTTATTTCAGCTGAGAGGTACGACCTCACCACAATCATGGATGATGTTGGATCATTTTCAACTAAGATATCCGTTAGGCCTCGTTTGAAAATATTTTATGAATTCAAACAAGTCGTGGTTGATCAGCATCTAAAGTCGAGGTTTAAAAATTCCTTTTTTAGTTGTTTGTGGGACTTGCCAGAACATATGAAGTTCAATGGACAGCTTGTCCACTATACACTTCTTCGTCGAGTTCAACAGAACAACATGCTGTATGAAATATGGTTTTGCATCAACGACAGACCTGCATGCTTTGGTTTGAAGTATTTTGTGCTAATCATGAGTTTAAACTGTGGGCGTTATCCCCATGATTCAAAATATCTCAAAACGATAGAGGAGGGTGAAGCTTTTTTCAAAAGGATTGCAAAAAAGAGGAGTGCAAACACCAAGAGATTGTTGAAGCTTATTAGAGGTGGGAGGCTGGACAAGGAGGACAAATTCTAATGCTACTTGGTGTGGTTCGTGCACTGCATACTGCTTGCACGCGGCTTGGCAAAAATTGTGGACATAGACATCATCAAAATGGTGGATAACTTGAGCTTCTTCGAGAGATATCCTTGGGGTAAGGAGTCATTCATCTTGACTCTAGACTATCTAAAGAAGCGGATAGAATTCACCAGAAGAATACATATGTGATAAAGAGAGTTTCATTGTATGCGCTCTGCGGATTTTCCTGGGCATTTCTGGTATTGATTATAAACCATTGAAGTAGTTTATTCTATACTGTAATTTATCTATGATGTCTATACTATACTGACTGGTTTATATATTTTTGCTTTTATTTTTGATCGCAGATTTGAATATACGAAGTCTTTTTCTAGCTCGGCAGGAAAAATGACAAATTAATAGAAGACCCGCTGTCTATTCCCTAATTGCTCAGACGGCACACCTCAAAAGTCGATAAACTAATTGAAGGTGATCCCTATTTGAACGGATGACGCATAAAGGTATGAAACTATTTTTCTGAAGAATACTTTTAACAATATTGTGTTGCTTAATAATCACATTTGCCTATTTATCTGTAGAGAGTGCACCCGTACCTTATCCCCAAAGTCCGTGAAATAAAGTAGCACTACATGATCCGCTAATAACATATTTATTGATGGCTTGAAGGCCCATCTGGAGGGTGTGACTATCATCACCTCATTGGAGGATGGTGAGGACGGGTATGATGACTGGAATTTGGGTGAAAATGTTGTTTAAAGGGATGTCACTCATAGTGTGGGGACATGTAAGTTGAGAGAATCGGGAAAGACACCGATGATCGGAAATTTAGAAGAGCGCGTGTTTAAGCTGGAGGAGGTGATGAAGGATATTGTTGATTTTGTGAAAGAAGGGAAGCTAAGGAGAGCAGAAAAGGAGAAGCTAAAAGAAAGAAGAAGATGGAAGTAATATCTCCTCTGTATATTATAAAAGTTACATATTTTGTACAATACATTTTACTTATAATAGAATCTATATCATTCTTCATTAACTGATAATATAATTTATTATAAACGATAAATACTTAAAAATGTAGGTGTGCAGGTTCAAAGTCAGCATTCATTAGTGGGGGTTGTCCACAATGACGACGATATTAAAGAAGGTGAAAATTATCCTATATAAATTTATTAGACTATTAATTGCAAGTTTTAGCAACAATTTTCAATAATTACTAGACTAAAGAAATAATTACAAGGATAATACCCACGAAAATATTTGAACTTTGACCAGATTATCAATTGAGCATACTGAACTTTGCAGGGGTTCTATTACCCCTCCAGACTTTTTTTTAATATATTTTAATGGCATATATCTGCCACTTGGACAATTGCGTGTCAGACACGCGCATTGAGCGCGTGAAGGCATTAAAAAATGTTATAAACTCATTTTTTTTGGCCAAACAACCCCTAAATTTTCTAATTATTCAAAGTTTTATATTTTTTTATTTTTTTTCATTCTTTCTCTTCTCTCTTCTCTCTTCTCTCTTTTTTCTTTCTTCTCTTCAACAATAGAGTCTTCAACAATGGTTGCTCCATTGTTGAATTCAAATTGAGCACAATTACATCACACACATACACACCCAAATGAGTCATCTTCAACACATAAACCCAAATGTTTTTTCTTGTTTCTAATTTGATAGTAGAAGTTCTCTAGTTGCAGTAGCTGGAACCATTGCTTGTAGGCAAAAATTTGTGATGCTTGTCTAAATACCAGTTGAACGACGTGCTCCTTCTCTGCAAAGGCTTGCTTCGCCGCGTTCTCAGCTTCCCTTGCACGCGTTTGAGAATGACAAAGAGTTTTTAGTAGTTGGGCCTTGCTTTTAGTTTCTAGTTTCCAGTATGAACAAATTTGAAGATTGAGTTTTCCGTTTTCAGTTTCCAAGTTTCCTATTTTTTCATTTTCAGTTTCCATTTTCTGTTTCCAAATTTGAAGATTCCATTAATGAAAGTTTTCAATTTGAATTTGAAATTTGAGTTGGAATGGACCCGAATCATTTGGATATTGATTTATAGGAGGAATTTGACTTGTGGAATCTTTAATATGGTTATAATGGTGAAAAATATTGAAACGTGATTAAATGGAAAAGAAACAGCGCGTGTACCACACTTCCCAACGTCAAATCTAGTATAACTTTGCGGGGGGCAATTAATTCCACTTTAAAAAAGTTCGAGGGGGATTCCACTTACAAAAGTATAGGTGTGTAATAGGACCCCCGCAAAGTTCAATATACTCAACTGGAAATTTGGTTAAAGTTCAGGTATTTTCGTGGGTATTATCCCTAATTACAAGTTATAGCAACTTTAATTTTTTTCTCATATTTAATATTCAAATATATCCTTATTTATAACCTTCAATAGTTAGCAATCTTCATTAAATCTTTTGATAATTATGGCAAGTGTTATTATTGATATCAACAATTATATTTTTTTTCTTTTGTCAATTAAGTTTCATAATTTTTTGTCAAATTAAGGAATCAAATATGGTAAAGATATTTTTTTACATTCATACTTGATATTTGGCTTTTTTAATTTTATTAATTAACTTAGTAGTTCGATGTTTACAGGATTTCCAAATCAACATTACTGAAAAAGTTTTTTCCAACCATTAATTTATCATCTTTAAACTATTTTTTAAAAAAAAATATATAAAAAAATATTTTTTTTCACATTTAATATTCCAATATATCCTTATTTATAGCCTTTAATAGTTATCACTCTTTATTAATTTTTTTTTGATAATTATGACAAGTGTTATTGTTGGTATCAATAATTATATCTTTTTTTATTTATTAATTAAGTTTCATAATTTGTTTATGATGTCTTTAAAATTGCGGAATTACCACAATAACAAATATAAGTAATTTTGGACGTTTGAGATAATTGCGATATTGGTATTGTTGAAGAAAAACTAGAAAGCGGTGAATAAATGAAAATGAAGGAGTTCAAAAAGGCCCCTTGCATTTATATAGTAAGGCTACCAAAAACTGATCGTAGGAAAATTGTACTCTTTTATTGTTGGTAATGACCAGATCATTGGAGGAAATTCAAATGGTTTGTCATTTACTTCAAAGGGGTTCTAAAAATGTTTATGTCTTTTATAATCGACCACGCTAAACATAAATTATTTACTGATGTCTTTATTGATTATTTAGTTAGACTTATTATCAATTTAAACTAAGGTCGATTCTGAACCTACGCAAGGGCCATGCTCAACTTACTGAATATATGGACAGTTTAAAATAATAACAAAAAGGGAGAAATTAAATTAAATAAAATTAAAGTATGTCAATTAACACAATTCAAACATTGTAAAGCAATTTAGATACATCAATTGTGACAACCAATCACTTTTGAACGTAATCAAGTGTTATCTAAGGCACACTAGTGTTATCTAAGGCACACTGTAGTCGTAGATCATTGAGATGAGACCAAAAAAGGGAGAAATAAAATAAATTAAATTAAAATTAAATAAATATGAATCATCCAAGCACTAAAGAACAACTACATATCATGACATACGATTAGACGAGTGTAATGAGCATAAGGAAGAGTGATGGTTGTCACTTGTGCGTGTTTAATGGACAAGTAGTGTTTGAGAACACGAAGTCCTTCTCAATGCATACACTTATTCTGAGTAATTGATTGTTACTATCATTGCCCTCCCTTATACTCATTTGATCGAGTGTCCAATTATTTTGTACTCTTATATGACTATATTTAGTCACTTTTTGCGTGAATGATGTTTATTTTATTTTTGTTAGTTCTCCCTTTTTTCAATCTCATCTCTTTTGAAAATAGACTTAATTGGTCGATATATGACTATTAATATAGTCTGATATAGATAAAGATAATTATCTATAATATATGCAAGATATCATCATAGGTCTATTTTCAAAGGAGGTGAGATTAACAAAAGGATAAATAAAATAAAATAAAATAAATAAACATCATTCACGCAATGTAAAGTGACTAAATATCATAATATGAGAGCACAAAATAATTGGACACTTGATCAAATGAGTATAAGAGAGGACAATGGTAGTAACAACCAATTACTCAGAATAAACGTTTGCATTGAGAATGACTTCTTGTTCTTAAACACTACTTGTCCATTGAACTCCCACAAGTGGCAACCATCACTCTTCCTTATGCTCATTACACTCGTTTAATCTCATGTCATGCTATGTAGTTGTTCTTTAGTGCTTGGATGATTCATATTTATTTTATTTTATTTTATTTCTTCCCCTTTTTAGTTGCATCTCAATGATCTACGACTATAGCATGTGTTAGATAACACTTGATCACGTTCAAAAGTGATTGGGTGTTGCAATTGATGTATCTAAATTGCTTTACAATGTTTGAATAGTGTTAATTGACATACTTTAATTTTATTTAATTGAATTTCTCCTTTTTTGTCATTATTTTAAACTGTCCATATATTCAGTAAGTTGATCATAGACGCTTGCTAAGGTCGATAATCAACCTTAGTTTAAATCAATAATAAGTCTATGCACTGGATCATCAACAAAGACAACAGTATATAATTCATATTTAGCATAGTCTATCATATCATCAATATTTTCTATCTTACATTTAATGAAATAGTCTTTAGAAATGTTAAACATATTGTACTAACAAATCATCAACAAATACATCAGTATATAATTCATATTTAGTGTAGTCTATTATATCCTCAATATTTTCTGTCTTATGTTTAATGAAATAGTCTTTAGAAATGTTTAAAAATACTGTACTGATAAATCATCAACAAAGACATAAAGTTCATTATACATAAATGGAAGATAAAGTAAACACGAACTTGTACATAAATAAAAGTTCATTGCATGTAAATATACAAATTTTGGGACAAAATCCCAATAAAAGGACAAAAAGTGAAGCTTTCACTTACAAAATGGAGCCAACATGAAAGATTCCGCAATAAACTACATTGTTCTAAACTACACTAGACTAGGGGGGAAGTAGGAGGAGTGATGAGGTCATGGGGGTCAAATTGGAGCCTTTCAGCTATGGCCCGAAGAAAATGGCCCATTTGTCGGAACTCCATGTCCAGCTGCTGCTGATCAGACACAAGACCCTGGAAAAGAAAATCCAGGTCGCTTCTCAGTCAGAACAAATCGAGGTTGTGAGTTGTTGTCATCCTGCGCATGGTACTGAGTGGGTACCTTCTCCTTGCTATTTTTTTCTCTTCTTGCTTAGTTTTTTCAGTTAATAGTTGGTTTACAATCAACTAATGGACTCTTTAAATAGCCCAGAGCAAAACAAAATCGACCAATAAAAGCTATACATGTGCAGAGGAAAGGTGAAAAGGCGTGTGAAAATAGGAAACAAAAAGTCGCGGTAGTCGTGACAGTCGAGTCATTTCAAAATGGCGCATTTTTTTGAAGTATCATAATTACATTGAAATGTTCAGTGTACGAAGAAAAGGGTTTTCTTAATAGACCACTGGAAAGGTATATTATTTATTATATACGTTAAACTATACTCTGTAGACCACACATAGATCTATTATATATTATGAGTCTAGTCGATATGTAATGTGTATAATCAATTTCATACATAATATTTAATAAATAAATTGGGATGAGTCTTTTCAAAATGACACCTTTTCCAATGCGTCATTATTATTTTGAATTCAATAGTATACGAAGAAAAATGTTTGATAAATAGACAACGTGAAAGGTTTATTATACACTACGTATTGAATATTTACTCTGTAGATCAAACATTGATTTATTATATATTATGAGGTTAGTCTATTATTGTAGTGTATAATCTATTTAGTACATAGTATATAATAAATGAATTGGGATCCATAATGCACAACAAAAAAAGTCAATTTTGACTACAGTTCATTACCTTTGAAAACAGAATACATTACAAATTGTCTAGTGCATTTGACAAAACAAAAAAAATACAATGCCAATCCTATTTTCCTACGTTAACGCTATATGTTGTTCTCTTATGTCCCAACCTTTTGTACTTGGAGCACTTATTCCTTTTCTTTGGCCTTGAAGACTCCATCACACCCTTAACGCGTCTCACCCCCCTCCTTCCTCGTTTGAGATCGAAATCAGGTGGAAGAACTTGCATTTCTAGATACTCCCGCGATCGCTCCATTTTGACTCCGGAGGTACTGCACAAATAGTTTCCAAGTATGCAAGAAGGTATGATTCTTTCAAATAAATGAACGAAGAGTAGTTGTAAATGCTGCTACTGTTATCATCCCCATGCTTTAAACGCAACGTTACCATTGCATAAGCGCATGACAATTTCCCTAAGTCTAACTTCCTGCAATAACATGATCTTTTTGATAGTTTAACATTGTCGAAAGGACCACAACCAAGCACAGTAAATTCGTAGGTGCTTTCATTTATGTTGTTCACATACAATTTATCGCCCTCGGTCATGTTTTTACTCAAGATCTTCTCGACTTTGGAAATGAATGTAATCCTTGAATTGTTCATCTCCGCATACCTCTTCCTGAATATTTTGCCAAACCTATATGCAATTGAATTAAAAATGGCCGCCATTGGATACTCTCTTTTGTCGAGCAACATTGCGTTGAGTGACTCAGTAATATTTGTGGTCATGACATTGAATTTATTACCAGAAAAGTGAGTCCGACTTCACTTTTCAAATCCTACGTCATGCTCGAGGCAAGTTGTTGCACCGAGACATTTTTCTTTAAGAAGTAGTTATTAAATTCTTCCAATGTGTACGCCTTGGCCGCATGGTAGTACAAATGGAGATAATCTGTAAATTGGTGATTCGTTCGAATATCTTCACCGAGATGCCTCATACAAACACCATGATGCGCAAATGGATAATTTCTTGTGAGGCCGTTGGCTATGCTTACATGTCTGTCGGAGATAACACACAATTATGATTCGTCGATGACAATGCCTTAAGATTCTCGAGAAGAATGCTAAGGGATAGATATGCTTCTGCGTATCTTGCGTTACAACGGAAAATAACACACCCTTGTACTTACCGGACAAATGTGTGCCATTAATGGTAACGACCATTCTCATATGTGCATATCCACGGATGGAAGCCCCAAATGCTATAAAGTAGTACATAAACTTGCCCGGCTCCTCCTCGACCATGAGGGAATTTATAGACCCGGGATTGAGGCCGTTAAAAACATATGAAAAAGCAGGCATCACTGATATCTGTGCTCGGGTGTTTCTTGAACTATGTTCTTCACAATGATGCCTACCATCCAACACTTCCAATAACCCGCCTTGCAATATAACTCTCTAAATATGATCTTCTGGATTTCTTTCAGACTTGGACCTTTGTTGTCGACGAAAAAGTTTAAACAAAGTAAGGCAATGACATCCGCGGTGATATTCTTGTGCTTTCTCGTGATATGATCAATGCCACAATTATGCTGTTCCATGTACTTGTGGATTCGAAACCAAACCGATGCTCCGTTCGCACATGCGGCATACCATCCACCGGTAAGTAGGATCTGCACACCTCACCCTGAAGTATTCCTTACGACTCTTCTCCGTTGTGTAATTGAAAGACAATTTCACTAACGTTTTTTTTACAGAAAAGCTTCAATGTTTTCTTATCCTTGAATGTTTGTCCTACACAAAGATTGGTGTCATCCGAGAAAGAGTGACTTGCTTGTGGCCCGAACTGCCCCTCCTCACCTTCTCTATACTCCTCTTCTTCAACATCTTTAGAAATATCCTATTGACCACCTATGCAATCGTATTCCATTGTCCTATCATCCACTGCCTGGGGTAGGGCTGATGTGGAAACTTCTTCCCGAAACCTTCCAACAACTTTAACCCGTAATATAGGGCTAAAATTATTAGAATCAATGGAAAGCACGTATAATGTCATGTGTCTATCATTCCTTATAAACGTTGGATAGATTCCACCCTCCCCCCGTTCATCAAGTAACAAATGATCACATCGCTGGGATCACAACTTAATTCACCGTTCTCTATTACGTTTTTAACAAAATTGGCGTATGAATCGTTGAGACGAAGGGCAATGGACACTGTATTCTTAGACGTGGTTTTTCAAACCCAACATTTAGGAGTTTCCTCCCATTCACCAGAAAATACACCACCAACAATCACGCATTATATAAATAGACATAATATACCTCGATAATAGTATTTAATAGACCTAAACAGTGGTTTATAAGCATAGACTTAATAGACTATAGTCTTCTTCTTCTTAGTTGCTTTTCGTACAGTACCTAATCTCGCCTTTTTCGATGACCACCGGAATAATCCAACGGATTACAGCTTAGAAACAACTTAAGGAGTGTTGGAATATTGCTATTGAGCCTAGAATCGATTTCAAAATGTGGAATTATTTTTAAGCTTTTTGTATGAAAATAGATGAAAATATGAGGCTAAAAATATAAGAAAATGGCTTAAAATAATGGAGGTAATGCCACTTTCTATAGATGCTAAAAAAATTGATAAAAAATGACTAAAAATAGACGAAAAATCGCGGAAAAATTGACAAAATATTGGTTGGTAGTGGAGCTTGGTTGAGAAGGCTTGAGATTTTTTCATTAAAAAAATTAAAGATCTACTATTTATATTTTTGGGCATGAACTAAAATGTCACTTCTAAAAAATAGAGTCTGAAATGGGAGTGAGACTAAAGTGCATATTTTTAAACTTGAGTGCTAGATTTAGCATTTTTTTGTGGACCCATTTGGGTGTCCATTTTCTCAAATTTTCAACACTTTTATCTAAATGTCAAAATAAGTTCTCACTTAACCTTATATCTTAATTGTATTTATTAATTCTTAATCTTCAACCTAAAAAGAAAAGTGTTCCTTTTTTTCCCTATTTTTATCTTATCATATTTTTCAATTGTACTAACTATTAACTTCAACATGTTCCACCCCCCACCCCCGACACACACACAATTTTTTTTGTCCTATCAAATATCTCAATTGTACTAGCTATTAACTTCAACTAAAAAAAATAAATGTGTTTCCTTTTTTTCCTTTTTGTCAAACCAAATTCTATTTTAACAAAAACTAATCAAATAATAATAGTTTTAAAAATAGTAAATAATAACTGAGAAAAAAAGTGAAAAAATAATTTTATCTATTTGTGAAATTTTTGATGAAGAAAAAAAAGTTTAAATAATATTTTTAAAACCTTTCACTCTTTTAATATATTAGATTATATAAATGTAGAAATTAGAGATAGAGATAGAGATTAAATATATAGATATAACTATAGATATAAATATGAATATAAATAGATTTAGATATATTACTTTATAATATAAGAGTGAATGGTAGAGCAGCTTGGGGTCGTGTTGCTTGCCGTCCGTTCAACTGCTTGCTCCATGATTTTACTATATCATCCCTAAATAATTATTATATGTCATTTGAATATTAAAAAATTAATAATATTTAATGAAAAATAAAATAGACATTTATGACATGTCTACTTCATCTGCTTCAATCGTAATTTTATTACACCACCCCTAATCAATTATTATAAACCATTTAAGTATTAAAAATTACTATTAAAAAATTAATATAAATTCATCTAAGTATTAAAAAAATTAATAATATTTATTATTAAATTAACTTGACGTCTTATATGAGTCCACTTAATTTATTTCCACAAATGCTTTTTTAAAATAAATTATTATAACTTCATCTAAGAATTAAAAAATTAATAATATTTATTGTTAAAAAATTAAATTGACGTCTTATATGAGGTCTACTTAATTTTTTTCCACAAATATTTTTTATAATAACTTTGAAATATTACTTCTAATTAGTTATTATGAATCATTTTGTTGCTTCAATCATGATTTTATTATATCACCCCTAAATAATTATTATGTCATCTAAAAATTGTGCTACTTAAATTGGAGTAGAAGAAAAAATATTATAAATCACAATAATTAAAAAATTAAATTATTTAAAAAATATAATTGACTATAAATGCCACAAAATTTTGAATAAGTAGAGTAACATTTATTATTATTTGAAAATTACATAAAAAAAATTATAAATTACAATAGTTAACAGCTTAAAATATTTTAAAAATAATTTAATTTGTTATATATTTTTTAAAAACTTTACAAATTTAAAGGTCAAGCTGTCTGCTTTGGCACAACTTCATTGGTCTTTTCCCTTGCCTTCATTTTTTCATCCATTTTAATTTGTTTGTCTTATTTTTTTAATTTGTTATATATTAAAAAAAAATCTTGTAAATCATAATAATTAATAACATAAGAAATTTAAAATATATCAAGTATTTGTCTGACTGTCGAAATTATATCTATGCACTTAAATTGAATTATAATATTTAACAACTTAAAATATCTAAAAAAAATAATCTGTTATATATTTCAGAAAAATACGTAATAATATTATAGATCACAATAAGTAATAACTTAAAAAAATTAAAATGCAAAATATTTGATTACTCTCGAAATTATCAGCGTCACTCAAATTGAAATACTTAAAAATATAATTGATTATCAATGACATAGAAGTTTGGACAAGAAGAGTAATATGTATTATTTAAAAAATACATAAAATGTAATATAAATTACAATAGTTAACAGTTTAAAATATCAACCAAAAAAAATTTTAATCTATTATATATTTCAAAAAAAAAATACGTAGAAAAATACAGTAAATCATAATAATTAACAGCCTGAAAATTTTTAAATATATAAAAATTTGGTTGATTCTCGAAATTACATCAGTGCCGCTTAAATTGAAAGAAAAAAATAACTTAAATTATTTTAAATATATAATTGACTATCAATGCCATAAACGTTCGAACAAGGAAAGTAACATGTATTATTTGAAAATTACATAATACTCCCTCCGTTTAAAAAAGAATGACCTACTTTTTTTTTAGTCCGTTTCATGAAGAATGACCCCTTTCTTTTTTTGACAATATTTTGATTTCAACTTTCTACCTGACATGAATGATACGTATATGCCTCTACACTAACGGTAGAGACATATGTATACCCAAAGTATGATGGACATATATACGTATCATTTATCAAAGTTCGGGAATATTTTTGTCACTTTTTTGTTTTAATTTTTTATCTCAAATTATTAATCTAAATTCACTACTCGATCCAATAAATCCATCGAACTCGATTTCAAACCAACTCGATCCAACCTTTATTTTTTGTTTCAAACGCGATACTCCTTCTATTTTTCTCTTAAATGTAAACTCCAATTAAATTGTAGTGATTGGTCATTGCTGCTAGTTGGTGTTTACTGCTTGAAGGGAGTGGAGATTAGGTCAGAGGTGGCAGAAGCTAGGGGTGCGACAATGATTCGCCGGTGGGTGTTTTTGGTTCGATGAAGATAGTGATTATGTGGTATTGATTAGTGGTGGATAGTATTTTTCCAACGAAATTCTGCTGAAAATTGAAACATGAGGATTCAATTAATTTAGTATTGTTTTTGGGTATTATGAATTAATGAATTTTTCTTTTTAAATTCGTAATAGTGTATGTAATATCATTATAGGAGTAAAAAAAAAAACGTATATGTTAGATAGGTCTCTCTTGGCTTTTAATTGAGATGGGGTCAAAAGCCAAAAAGGGAACTAATCATTTTTGGCATTAAACAAAAAGAAAAGCAAAAATGGGGAACAGAAACAAAGTGACAAGTCCAGCTGGGTGAACAGCTAACGCCATCGCTTTTTGTGGCTCTTACATGCTAAGAGCTTTCCTACCCGTGCCAGAGATTGATTTTTTTATTTTTTATAATATTTTAATTTAAATTTTAAATGTGACATGTTTAAAATTATAAAATTAAAAAATATTTTAATATATTTAACATAATTTTAATATGGATAAAATCACAAGAATAAAAAGTTTCTTTTCTTTGTCAAATCAAGCTAGATTATTTTTTTTAAAAAAGAGAATATATTTTTAATTTCTCAATTATTTATCATATAATATTTTTATGTTATTTTCAAATATATAAATTTTATATTTAAAAAAATTAAAGATTGAACTTAAATTATAATTCTGAAACGTAAAATGAAACTCCACGTAAAATTGAGTTGAAAAGTAGCATTATAAATAACACATGAGGACTTCGCACTTCGGAGCAAAACATTCTTCAATGGCCTCTCTTTCTCTGACCCAATGTTCTTTGTTCCTTTTGCTCATCAATCAGTGTTCGCAATAAATTTTTGTTAATGCTGAAAATTAACTGCAAGTAAAAAATAAAATAAATAAAATAAATAATTTTATTTAAGGTAATTTTGCGGGTACAATTTCGTCAATCTCTCGATTCTTCTCTCCTAAGTTTTTCCGTGATTCGAGGGCCTTTGCAGCGTGATTCTCGAATGTAGGATGATTTGTCTCCTAAAAATGTGTTTGGATCTCCAGGAATTGTCTGACAGCACTTTGTCTTGTCGAGTTGATCTCTGGGCAAAACTCCGTTAGTCAATTCATTAAAAGCTGTGTAGTCAATACAGAAGCTTCCTCCAATGCTTGCACAATGTCCTCCTTTTTCTTTTCTTCCTTAGAATGTTATGTTACCCCCTATTTGTAGTTGTGGGGGTAGGCCTAGTTGCTTGTGATTGGTCGAAACATGTCACTTTGACACTTGACACCTTTTGACTGGTTGTTGAATTTTGAATGAGATTTCCACATCATTTGTACATATGGCGGCATTTCATTGGTTTTGGATTTGACTGGGATGCCAAGTCAGTTGATGAGTTTGGGTTTCAAAGTGAGATGGACCTTGATGAAGAATAAAATAGGCTTATTTTTTTTTAGCCCAAAATAAGTTAAACCCAATAACATATGACTCAAATTCAAATTTTATATGAATTTGATCCAATAAATTTTATGTGTCTACAAATGCCCCCTACTTCAAGGTTGGTCGACGTGTAGACTTGCCGAAACTTGGTGGCGAGACTTGAAGTACTCATGAATGTGCTTTCATTCTCGTGATTTTAAATGTATTTGTTTCTCCCAATGTTGATCATGCCAAATTGAAGCATCGTGCGTTTGGTACCGACACGTATCGCCAGATTGAAGTTTCACGTAGATGGCATCAATCCGCATAGAACCGAGAAGCTTCATCAGGTCAACACTGTAGATGTGTTACATCATTATTTTTTTTGTGCAGGTTTATGTAAATGGTCTTGATGTCAGACCAAAAAAGGTTGACATGATTGATGTTGAACCATTTAGTGCACTTCCTTACTGCTTGATAAGAAAGTGACTTGGAATGATCTGATTTTATCCTTGACGACGCTGAAAGTTTTTCATTTTAGCTTCAGTGAGCATGTACTTGGTGTCATTCTTGCAACCTTATGATGATGAAGTTCTGAGTGTCTGCAGTCCTTCGTTGCAAAGCAAGCATGTGGTGCATCTCATCCGTGGGGCTCGGCGATAAAGAGGTTTCGAGTGAGAGCATCCCATTCTTTTCAAGGAGTACGTACGTGGTGCCATCCAACTTGATAATATTGACACAGGGAGTAGCCTTTTCTGACTTTGGCGAGCAATTACTAGGCACACGTCCACAACAATATTTATTCTCTGATGGGAGAACAAAAATATGAGTTGTTTGATTCATAAAAAATGGAATTCAATGTCCTATTTTATCAGATTTGCACAGCGTCACGATAAATTTCGTATTTTGATGTAGGAGTATCAAAATCAGGAGCCATTCTTTTTGCATTATAAACTAGACTCGTAGAGCTACGTCTTATGCGGGAATTGCAATCAGATTACATCCGAATCTTCCCAGATATTGCTCCAAAAATAGCCTTCTAATCTTGGTTCGCTGGTTATTTCAGCTTTATGCAGCGTCACGATAAATTTCATATCTTGACGTAGAAGTATCCGAACCAGGTTCTATTTTTTGCATTGGAAAGTAGATTCACAGAGCTACGTCCTACGCTGACACGACAATTAGATTGCATCCGAATCGTCCCATATATTGCTCTAAAAACAGCCTTCTAATCTTGGTCTGCTAGTTATTTCAGCTTTGCGCAGCGTCACGATAAATTCCATATCTTGACGTGGAAGTATCGGAATCAGGTTTTGTTTTTGGAATTAAAAAGTAGACTCGTAGAGCTACGTATCTTGTGGAAACTACAATTAGGTTGCATCCGAATCGTCCCAGATATTGCTCCAAAAACATCCTTCTAATCTTGGTTCATTGGTTGTTTCAGCTTTGCACAGTGTCACAATAAATTTCATTTCTTGAGGTGGAAGTATCAGAATCAGGTTCCCCTTTTTCCATTAGAAAGTAGACTCACAGATATACGTTAAGCGTTAAATCCACCAGCATATAACCTTTATATTTTCTCAGGTACTTTTCCAAAGTTGCAGCCTAAATCTTGTGATATTCTATTTCTCCTCTGATTTTGGATACTTCATGAATTTCATCATCTACTTCAAGTTTTGGACCGCATCACTTCCGCAATATGTTGAAGGCCAAACTAGAGCAATATTTAAATTACCACAAGTTTTTTTCTTGTCGAGAAGACTTTATTGCTTGAGAGATAATGAAGAATCCTTTTGCTTTAAGACGACATCTTCAAAGGACTCCAAATATGCATTCAAGCTTCATACTTTTCCTTCCTTTTTTTTTGAGAGTCGTTCACAGTTTAGACTCATGCGGGTCAGGAGCGATATGCAGTTGAAGCTCGTGCCTTAAGGAGCGTTTTAAATTACAGTTTAGGCTCGTGCATCGAGGAGTATTTTGGGGAGGAATTCTTGTAATGTAACTTTCCTCCCAACCCTTTGTAATGGAGTATTGTTGCACTTTAGTTTGGTATTTATTGCCCTCATTGGTTGAAGCAGATTTTCACTTGATCTTGTGTCGACTTTTGGAAGTTAGAGTTTAGAAGTCCTTTGACATTTTCTTTTTTTGCAAGTGATCGATGTCCAAGTATCACCCTTCTTGCTATTGGAGAAGTTATTTTGCATGGATTTGCCCGTTGTTTTCTTCAAGGCTGGAACCCCAATTGGGTCAAAGCTCCCAAATTATAGCATGACGATTTCTACAAATTTCGGTGATTCCACAGAGCGCATGACTTGTAGAGCTTTTGAAATTGAACCTTTCATATGGTGCAGTTTGGCGCTAACATGATTTGCGTCAACTGTATTGCCTTCATCAATGATGATCTTTCCCCCATGCATTAATGTTATGATCTTTTCCTGCAGGATGAACCATTTTGTGGTGTGATGACCAACAATGCGGTGAAATTTACAATATTTAGGATCATCGACTTTGTTTGATTCTTCAGGTCACTTTGACTTAAGAAGTTCAATGGCTTCTTTGGCTAACAACTCGATAAGAATTTCAGGAACATCAGAGTCGGGAAAAGGATATACCCTTACTTGTAACTCTTTCAAGGTTGTTTGATTTTTCACCTCTTGCATTTGTTGCTTTGGAGCTTCCTCTTTTAACTTTTGTCTTGTAGGGGACTTTGTAAAACTCACAGTTGTCATCATAGATTCCCCAATTTGGTTTTCAGACGAGTCTTTGAATTTTGTGACTTCCTTCCTAGGATAAAAAATAGGTGACACCATTCTATGACTTGCAATACTTAGTTCTATGTCATGAGCGCGCGTAGCTAATTCTTCAAAAGTTCGAGGCTTAATTCCTTGGAGGATATACACAAGGCCCCAACGCATCCGTTGAATGCAAACTTCAACCGCGGATGTTTCAGAAAGTTGATCCTTGCAATCAAAGCTCAATGTTTACCAACGATTTATGTAATCTAATACAGGCTTATCTTTACTTTGTCTTGTGTTTGTCAACTCCATCATGCTGACCATACGACGGGTACTGTAGAAATGATTTAGGAATTAACTTTCTAGTTGCTCCCAACAATCAATTGATCTAGACTCTAAGTCTGTGTACCAATAAAAAGCATTGCCTTTCAAGGAGCGAACAAATTGCTTGACAAAAAGATTGCCATGTGTACCAGCACTGCTACGAGTCTCAACGAAATGAGCGATGTATTGCCTTGGATTTCCCTTTCCATCAAATTGTTAAAACTTTGGCGGTTGATATCCAATTGGCATCGGTACACCATCGATTCGCTTAGAATACGACTTTGAGTATCCTATGAAACTTTGTGATGGACCGCCTGACACGCCTCAAATTCTATTGGGGCGGACTGGCACCCGTAACCGAGGAGGCCCAGGAGAACCAACTCATAACCTTATACTTCCCATGCATACCTCTATGACAACCAGAAATTTGGACAATATCATGTCGCATATAAAAGAAAATAATCACCTGTATAAGCTCAAGCACACATATATATGTATATACAATACTTGGCCGTTGGATCCATCACGTCTATTAATAAAACACCACCTTAACTGTACATTAGGTCTACAAATCCTCTAGATAATACACAGAGTTTAACCAAGGTTGGGACACACCCCGCCATATAACTAACTTCTATACAATGCCAAAAGTGACTGGATATGACACGGAAAGCCCCAAAGCAAACTGGAGCTCACCAAAAACAGTTGGATATCCTGGCTTCTACTTGTGCGGTGTATGAGCTGAGGTACCTATGCCTGCAGCATGAAATGCAGGTCCCCCGTGGGGGACGTCGGTACGAAATATGTACTGAGTATGTAAAGCTGTAGATAATCACATATGATATAGGAGCTCAATAGAAATCAGAAACAAGTGAATAAATCGTAATAGAAGTGAAACACACTTATTAGAACTTGTGACAACCTGTACATTGTATTTATTCAATCATTTTACCTTCGTTCTTATCATCTTTGTAATCATTACTGTATTGTACTGTGACCATTAGGCTGCCTCCAGTACATAAACATTAGGATCGACCCATGATAGGCTTATGCCCTTGGGATACCACCTATAAACACATAAATAGGGATCGACCCATGATAGGCTTATGCCCCTGGGATACCACCCAATAAGAGAGAACTTTCATCACTTAGTTCAATTAATCTTTGAGATTGTTATTTCGGTCGCCACCGCATTTTTAATACTTTGAAACAATGATATATCAATAAGAGACTTATAAATAGACCATCAATGCAATAACAATGAAGTAAGAACTCACTGGCACATCAATGAAGTGTTTTGGAGTCATCAATGCCATAACAATGAAGTAGGAACTTATTGGAATATCAATGAAACGTTTTGGAGTCATTAAAAGAACATGGATCTTGTTTGAGTAACCGAATACCTCCTGACATTCATTAGTGCAATAAACATATAAGATTTGGAAAACAAGTAAGTATTGGAATGTCTTGACATCTTGTAGAGTGGAAACAAGTTCATTAGTAATGTAAGACATCATACAAAACCATTATGGATCACATGCTACTGAATAACTTTGGAAACTTTCTTAATAGAACAATTGTGCACTTTCATGCCAAAGATATGGTATAGAGTATGCTTTACATACCTGACTGTCAACCTTCAATACTAGTCCCAAATGGACTTCCCATCTTTTCGGATTACTTATCTACAATGAACATATATAGCAATCTAGTATTAGCAACCAAATGTCACAATTCAATTATTTGAATTAACCAAACTAGTTGTTAAGTAGTAAGCCTTAATTACACCATAAAGGGTGTCACTTTAACCCTCTTATACTCCAATTACATTCACATGTCATGTATATTCATACAACATCCTCCAATATCAAGTTTGGATTCATTTATCCTTCCAACCAATCCATTAAACCAAATTGAGCCATAGACATAAATAATCATCAATTCAATAGTACATCATCATATCCACCTTCCATAACTCAATTACCATATCCACCTTCCACAATTCAATACAATCAAACCATGCAAAATAGTCCATAACCATATTTCCATCACCTTTTAATAACAACCAATACATATAATCCTCTATCATACATATACATATGGAAAAGAAAAAAGGCAAACAATATTCATACCTTAGAATTCACCTCTTGATTATGCAATCTTGTTTGCACAAATAATAGGTGCCGTTTGAAGCTCTCGAGATGACAAACGCAGTTATCGGATTACTTTAAAATTTTTACGGTTGAATCAAAAGTAATTTAAAGGTCAAATTTGGCTAGAGTTTGTTCTTTCTCAATGATTGATGATGAAAATGAGTTTTTGAACTCATATACATGTATATATACACATATTTCCGTCCATAATATAATAGGAAATGACCAAAATGCCTTTAAAATTTAAATAATGTCAAATTTGTCCTTTGATGGACTGTTTTGATAAGCTAAAGTAGATCGACCATAACTCTTTGCTCCGATATTGGATTTGGGTGAAATTAGTATCATTGGAAAGATAATTCAAAGGGATTTCATTTCATATATAGTAGGCCACCCAGTTTGTCCTGTACAAGGAGTTATGGTCGTTTGAAGTTGACCCTAAAAATCTGTTTTGATAGGATGAAGTAAAACGAGTATAACTCCTTACTCAAACGTTCGATTTGGATGAAACCAATTGTATTGACAAGAAGACTCAAATATATTTCTTTTCATAGGTGGCATCTCTCCCAGTTCATTATATTAAGGGATTTATGATCGTTCGAAGTTGACCCAAAAATTTGGATGGCCTCAATAGTTTGTGTGCAGGAAATTTTCCTACACATTTACTATTCCCAAATATCCCGGCCACCGTTTTATAGTTTTGAATGTGATCGATTATATCCGAAACCTATCCGTTTTTGGAAATCTTTATTTCGTTGGAAAGCTTATTCAATAACCTTCACATGGAACCATCGATGGGCAAATTTCGATATAAATAAAATAAAAAAATTAATTTCATATAAATAAGACCAATACACGTACTTGAATACGGGGTGTTACACCGCCATATTGTGCCTTTATGGTGTTTGCAATCATATCTTGCAGTTGTTGAACTGTTAGAGTAGCCACTGAAGCGGATCGATCATTGCAGTAATTGTCACTTATCTTGATGAGAGATTCACCATCAAGTTTTTCTCACGGTGTTAGATTATAATTTGACTCTCCAGAATTGTAGATATCTAACTTGCTCATAAGTCGGGCGATTTGATGATTTATCTCATGAACGGACTTCTTCAAGGCGATTTGATGATTTATCTCTTCCAAGTCAACTGCATCAACCATGAGGTGTTGACTTTCGTTGAAGTTGGAGAATTCATTAAGTTTTTAGATTCTCCAAAGTTGCAGCTAGGTTCAGCCGGTTCATCTGAAAAAATAGATGCCAAGTTGCCCCCAGGGGTTGTAGTTACTGTCGAAATTTAAGATTTTCTCCTTTTATTTATCTCCAAAATGGTGAAGTATTGGGATCCATCTAAAGCACAAGTGTTGAGATTGCGTCGATTGATGGGGTCAACAAGTTTGATCTCAGTAGACGTGACAATAGTAGATTACTTGCTCGAAACTTCATTGATTTTTCTGAAGTCCATTGTAGTAGTTGAATATGTGATTTCCTTTGACTTGTAGGAAGAAGAGATGAAGAGCAGAACTAGTCCCACTGGGCGTTCCAATTTGTTCACAACAAATTTTCGTTAATGCTGAAAATTAACTGCAAGCAAAAAATAAAATAAACAAAAAGAATAATTTTATTTAAGGTAATTTTGCGGGTACAATTTCGTTATTCTCTCGATTCTTATCTCCTAAGTTTTTTTATGATTCGAGGGCCTTTGCAGCGTGATTCTCGAATATAGGATTATTTGAGTCTCCTAAAAATGTGTTTGGATCTCCAGGAATTGTCTGACAGCACCTTGTCGAGTTGATCTCCGGGCAGAACTCCGTTTGTCAATTGGTTGAAGAGCTGTGTAGTCAATGCAGAAGCTTCCTCTAATGCTTGCAGAATGTCCTCCTTTTTCTTTTCTTCCTTAGAATGTTATGTTACCCCTATTTATAGTTGTGGGGTAGGCCTAGTTGCTTGTGATTGGCCGAAACATGTCACTTTGACACTTGGCACCTTTTGATTGGTTGTTGAATTTTGAATGAGATTTTCAGATCATTTGTACATATGGCGGCGTCTTATTGGTTTTGGATTTGACTGGGATCCCACATCACTTAATGAGTTTAGGCTTCAAAGTGAGATGGACCTTGATGAAGAATAAAACATGCTTATTATTTTTTTAGCCCAAAATAAGTTTAAACCCAATAACATATGGCTCAAATTCAAATTTTATATGAATTTGATCCAATAAATTTTATGTGTCTACAATTAGCTTCCTTCTTTGCTCATTCATATACTCAAATGAAATGCAACATTAGATCTGTTTACTAACTGGGTGACTCCCTCGTTGATGCAGGCAATGTCATCCTTACCCAAGGCGTTTCCATCATCTTATGGCGAGACTTTCTTCAGAAGACCCACTGGCTGCTTTTCCAACGGTTGTGTCATTACCGACTTTATTTCTCAATATTTCAAACTCTCCTTCCTCAATGCTTACTTAGACAAAGGTTCCTCATTCACCCAAGGAGTTAATTTTGCCGTTGCTGGTACAACGACCCTTCTTCGATACTTCCTTCTGGGCCTCTCGAAATATTCGGTTATCCACATGGAACACACCGTTGTCGAACCAACTAGGTTGGTTCAAAACCAATATTCAGTCCAACTGTGGGTCTAGATGTGTAGAGACCCATCTCAGAAACTCACTTGTTATAATGGGAGAATGGGGAGGAAACGATTACTACAATTGTTTCTTCCAGAGAAAGCAGATCCCAGAAGTAAGGACCTATGTTCCTTTTGTTGTCGTGGGGATTACGAGAGGCATCAAAGATGTGATTTAGCAGGGATCCACGCGCGTGTTGGTTCCAAGTATTTACCCTTTAGGATGCCTCCCAATCTATCTGACATCATTCCCTGATAATAATACAAGTGCTTATGACAATTTGGGCTGCTTGAGAAACTTCAACGACATCATTCCCGATTCCAGTTTTTTTATCTTCAACCCCAAAAGTAACGAATTCCAATGCAAGTACTTCAGAAGGAGGAAGCAGTGTGGCTGAATCGCTTAAGAAGACTTTAGATCTACTTGAGCATTTCGGTTCCAAATACTCTGGCGCAAAGAGCGATGATCATTCAAGCAACTCATCATCTCCGACCACACCGCATAAGTTGATCACTTCAAAAATTAACTTGTGTGATAATCCGTGCTACTCTCCAACATCTCCAGTGATTATGCAAGCGATGGTAACTGATGCCTCGTCTATGAAGGAGTAATTTGCGAATCTGGCAAAGACAATTGATGGCCTAACCAAATATTTTCAAAATCAAGATACTCGAATTGATAACATAGTAGATAGGGTGGAAGGTATGATAGACGGAGAGTCTAGCCATGCACATGGAAAATCTCCAGAGGTTCATGAGATAGAAAATCTTGTGAAACAAACACCACCAATTAAAGAGGTGGAAGTTTCTTCTGAGGAAACGATCCCGATTGAGAAATTGAGGGAATTCATTGAAGAAAACCTCAAAGACAAGTATGATGTTGTTGATAAGTCTTCACTTACTTATTCCAAGCCTTACACGGCAAGGATTGATAGCCTCAAAATGACTTCCGGCTATCAACCCCCCAAATTCAACAATTTGAGAGCAAAGGAAACCCAAAACAACATGTCGCACACTTTGTTGAGACATGTAACAATGCTTGAACTTACGGTGACTATCTTGTCAAACAGTTTGTTCGTTCCCTAAAGGGAAACACCTTTGATTGGTATATGAACCTTGAGCTTAATTCCATCGATAGCTGGGAGCAATTAGAGCACAAATTCCTAAATCGCTTTTATAGCACAAGGCGTACAGTGAGCATGGTAGAGCTCACAAATACTCAGCAAAGAAAGGATGAACCAGTTATTTACTTCATTAATCGATGAAGAAATGCTAGCCTAAACTGCAAAGATAGGCTCAGTGAAGCTTCTACAATAGAGATGTGCGACCAAGGAATGCACTAGGAACTTCTCTACATCTTGCAAGGCATTAAGCCTAAATAATTTGAAGAGCTAGATACCCGTGCTCATGATATGGAGTTGAGCATGTCTTCTGTTGGAAAAGGATCAGAGCATATCCATGACCCTCGAAGGGGAAAAGATAAGCAGGAACCCAAAAGATGGGGCAAGTTTATCCTCAAAAATGACAACAAAAAGTCCATGAATATTGATGTGTCTCCTGTGAAGGTCACCACAAAGGTGAGCAAGAAGCAAAGTGTGAAGACGACTTCTGGAGCACGTCCAAATCAGAAAACTTTAAAGCAGATACAAGAAAAGGAATATCCCTTCCTTAATTCTGATGTTGCTTAGATTTTTTATGAACTCCTTGAGTATAAGCTCATTGAACTCCCAGAGATGAAGCGTCCCAACGAAGCTGAAAGGACCAATGACCCTAATTATTGCAAATATCATAGGCTCATAAGTCACTCTCTGGAAAAATACTTTGTCTTTAAAGATAAAGTCATGCAACTGGCAAAAGAGAAGAAGATCTTCTTCGATGATGAGACAGCTAGTTCTCATCAAATATCCATCACATTTGGTTGGCTCGATCTTGTCCAAATATGTGTCGAAGAGTATAATAAAAAAATATTAGAGCCTGACAGGTCTTCAATTGATGAAGGCGATGATGAAGGTTGGACTCTAGTAACCAGACGCAGACGCAAGAAGATGAGTCAAAGAAAGAAGTCAGTCGAGCAAACAACTAGGAAGAGAATGGTAAATAAACCAAGAAAACAGAAGTTGGTTGAATTCCTAAAGAAGACGAGGGTGACAGAGCTTCACCCTCAAAAACCTTGGCGTCCGATGACTTTAAAGGAATTCTTATTGAGTTGGTTTCGTGTAAAGACTGCCCAAGTCAACTTTGAGGCGTCTTGTTTTAATACCGCGAAAGAGGGGGCAAAGGGTGAGAATCAACCCATGGAAGTTCCTTCACCTTCCAAAAAGCTTACTGAAACTCTTGGCGAAGAGGCACATGTGTGTGATACAAAAATTACATTCACAAATAACGATCGTCTGCTTAGTGAGGCCCTACATAACTGTCCCTTATATATGGTGGGTCAAATTCTATGAAAGAAGATCAATAGAATCTTGATAGATGAAGGATTTAGAGTCAACATCCTGCCTATCGCATGATGAAGGAACTTGGCATCGCTATTAGCGAACTGAACGAAAGTCGTATAATGATCCAAGGCTTTAATCAAAGGGGCCAGAGGGCAATATGATGTATCAAGTTGGGGATTCGTATGGATTATTTTCAATCAAACCCATTGATGCATGTGATCTATGCGAAAACTTCATACAATATATTTCTTGGTAGGCCTTGGATGCATGGGAACAAAATTATCTCGTCCTCTTACTATCAATGATTAAAGTACCTCGAAGGTGGAGTGAAAAGAAAGATAGTTGTCAATGACAAGCCATTCATTGAAGCTGAGTCACATTTTGCCGATGGAAAATTCTACTTAAAAAAGTATGTTGTGGATGAGAAAAGGGTTGAAGATGTCACCAAGAACAAGTGTGACAATCTTGCATCTTAGAAGGTCGCAGTGACTGTCGAAAAAGTCGGCACCAAGAAGCCTCTCTCCACTTCAAATAAAGAAAGTGTCGCTTCTACAAAAAATAAGGCAACTCCCATTCTTCGTTATGTACCGAAGGCAAGGGAAAAGAAAGATCACCCATCGGATTCCCAAGATAATGTGCTAAAGGGGCTAACTTTACCTATCAGGAAGACTGATGCAATAAATCCATCCTCAAGACTTCTTGAAGAGTCTGTGGCTCAAAATCTGCCACAAGATATGACACTCCCTACGAAATGTACGAAGGATGTCTTCGATCCAAATGCATACAAGCTATTTGTAAAGGATAGATACCATCCAAATGATCCATCAAGGTTGGGAAAACTTCCATCGGAAGGTACGACCAGGCAGGCATGTGAAGGCCTAGGATATACGCAACCACCTCCAATTTGCATCTCTATATGAAGGGCGGTTAGCCACTACATTACTGTAGAAGAAGAGTCTACTACATCCAACAAAAGGGCTTCTGTCTTTGACCGACTTGGAGAATCAACTGCAAGAACTTCTATGTTTGAAAAGTTAGGACCTCTAAATAAGAGGAAAAACAACAAGTGTAAGAGGAGTCGTCAAAGCACGATGAGGCACTCTTCACTTAAAATACAAAAAGATTTCCAAAGTTTGATTCCTTCTAGAATGAAGCGACAGACGGAACTGGTAGTTTCATGTAATGAGGTGCTAAAAGCAAAGGCGTATACTGTGGTTTATACCAAGCAACGCAAAGAAGATGAAGAGAGTATTAGATCCTTATATCATATTACAACCCCGAACGAGAAAGATGACTCGTCTCAAATAAAGGTTGAGGAAGATGTTGGAGATGCTCCATCGCAACTTGAAGAAGGAGTAAAGGCCACAATAGATCCCTTGAAGGAAGTTAATCTTGGAACCGATGAAGACCCAAGACCAACTTACCTGAGCGCGTTTCTAAAAATGGAGGAGGAAATCGCTTATATGGACATACTCAAAGAATATATGAATGTCTTCGCTTGGAGCTATAAGGAAATGCCTGGTTTAGATCCAAAAGTAGCGGTCCATCAGTTGGCGGTCAAGAATGGTGCCCGTCCTGTTAAGCAAACCTAAAGATGCTTTAGGCCGAAGTTGGTTCCTTTGATTGAAAATAAAGTTAAAAAACTCATTGAAGCGGTCCTTATTCGTGAAGTCAAATTTCCCACATGGATTTCAAGTATTGTTCTAGTACGGAAGAAAAATGGCCAAATTCAAGTTTGTGTCAACTTTCAGGATCTCAACAATGCCTGCCCTAAGGATGACTTTCCAATCCCCATACCAAAGTTGATGATTGATGCCACCATTGGTTATGAGGCAATGTCCTTCATGAATGGTTCATCTGGCTACAACCAAATCCGTATGTCACCAAAGGATGAAGAACTCACTGTATTTCGTATGCCCAAAGGTATTTATTGCTACAAGGTAATGCCTTTTGGTTTGAAGAACCTGGTGCCACTTATCAAAGGGCTATGCAAAACATCTTTGATGGCCTTCTCCATAAAAATGTTGAATGCTATGAGGATGATCTAGTGGTGAAGTCAAGAAAGAGAGATGACCACTTAAAAGACCTAAAAATGGTATTCGAGTTACTTCAAAGATATCAACTTAGGATGAATCCATTGAAGTGTGCCTTTGGAGTTACTTCTGGAAAGTTTCTTGGCTTCATTGTTCGACATCGAGGAATTAAAATTAATTAAGACAAGGTTGACGCAATTTTGAAGATGCCCGAGCCTCGAAATATTCATGAGTTAAAAAGCCTTCAAGGAAGGCTAGCATATTTAAGGAGGTTCATCTCAAACCTGGCCGGGAAATGTTAACTATTTAGTCATCTCATGAAGAAGGATACTCCTTTCGAATGGGACCAAGCTTGTAGTAATGCTTTTGAGAGTATCAAATCATACTTAATGAAGCCACCAGTTCTTGAGGCACCTATACCTGGGAAATCATTAATACTCTACATTGTGGCACAAGAGAGGTCAGTTGGAGCACTACTGGCTCAAGAAAATAGTGAAGTCAAAGAAAATTCTCTTTATTATTTGAGCAGAATGATGACGCCGAATGAGCTGAAGTATTCTCCGATCGAAAAGTTATGTTTGACATTGGCTTTCTCAACCCAAAAGATGAAACACTACTTTCAAGCTCATGTTGTTCGTCTTGTGTCCAAGGCAAATCCCATCAAGTTTGTAATGTCGAAACCAGTCCTCAGTGACCGACTTACAAGGTGGTACCTCCAATTTCAGCAGTTTGAGATCGTGTACATCCCCTAAAAGGCTATAAAAGGACAATCATTGGCTGACTTCTTGGCAGATCACCCAATACCTGATGAATGGGAACTGAGCGTTGAAACTTTCTGATGAAGATGCAATGGCTGTTGAAGTTAGATCCCCATGGAAGATGTACTTTGATGGTGCTGCACATCGAAATAGAGCTGGTGCCAGCGTAGTGTTTGTCACTCTACAAGAAGAGTCATCCCCTACTTGTTTACCTTGATGAATCGTTACTCTAATAATGTTGTTGAATATCAAGCACTCATAATTGGACTATAGATGGTTGTCGACATAAAACAACTACAGTTACAAGTTTTTGGTGATTCCCAATTGGTGATCGAGCAGCTTTTGGGAAGCTATGAAGTCCGGAAGCCTGATTTAAGACCATATCATGATTATGCACAGAAGTTGATGGGATGTCTTGGAGAAGTAACCCTCCAGCATGTGCTAAGGAAAGAAAATAAGCAAACTGATGCTCTAGCTGCTTTGGCTTCAACTCTAACTCTTCCAAATCAGACACGAGTTATTATCCGCCAAGAATGGGTAGTACCGCCGTTAAATGAGGATGAGAACATAAAAGGCAAGGTTGAATACCTCGTCTGTGTCCAAATATGTAAAGGAAGATTGACGACAACCTATCATTGACTACTTGTGTTATGGGATACTTCCAGAAGATCCAAGGAGAAGGACTGATATCTGTCGTCGTGCACCTCACTTCCTTTATTACAAAGACACACTGTACCAAAGATCATTTGAAGGAGTACTCTTACGGTGTTTGGGAAAGAAAGAATCCATTCAAGTTTTGCAAGAACCGCACTCAGGAGTTTGTGGATCGCATCAGTCTGGACCGAAGCTCCATTTTTACATTAAAAGGATGGGATATTATTGGCCAACGATAGTGAAAGATTGCTTGGACTATGCTAGAAGATGCAAAGCTTTCCAATTCCATACAAACTTCATACATCAACCTCCAGAAGTACTACACCCTACTGTAGCGTCTTGGCCATTCAATGCTTGGGGAATGGATGTTTTTGGTCCACTAACAAAATCTTCTGGTGGATACTTATACATCTTGGCCGCGACAGATTACTTCTCAAAGTAGGCCGAAGCTGTTGCTCTCAAGGAAGTAAAGAAACAAAATGTTGCAAACTTCATCCGACTAAATATCGTCTACCGCTTTGGAATTCCACAGTACATAATAACTGAAAATGGAAAGCCATTTGATAACAAGCTGATGAACAAAATCTGTTATCTCTTTGGCTTCAAGCAGTGCAAGTCTTCTACGTACCATGCTGATGCCAACGGCCTAGCTGAAACCTTTAATAAAACTTTGTGCAACTTATTGAAGAAAGTTGTCGCCAAATCCAAATGAGACCGGCATGAGCAAATGAAAGAATCTTTGTGGGCGTATAGGACAGCTTACCGTACACCAAAGCAAGCAACCCCATACTCACTTACTTTTGGAGTTGAAGAGGTCTTGCCACTTGAGCGTCAAATACCTTCTTTGAGACTGGCTATTCAAGAAGGGCTCACCGATGAAGAAAATGCTAAGTTACATCTTGCGGAGTTAGAAGCTCTTGATGAGAAGAGGTTGGAGGCTCAACAAAATCTTGAATGCTATCAAGCCCGGCTATCTCGTTCTTTCAACAAAAGGGTTCGCTTGAGGTGCTTCCAAGTTGGAGATCAAGTCCTTGTAGTAAGAAGGCTCATTATCACTTTTTATAAGTCTGGGGGCAAATTTACCTTGAAGTGGGATGGGCCATATGTCGTACAAGAGGCATATTCAAGTGGTGCTTACAAGCTTGTCGATGCAGATGGTGTAAGGGTTGGCCCCATCAATGCTAAGTTCTTAAAGAAGTACTATCCTTGAATGAAGATAACACTCCTTAAGGCACGAGTATAAACTGCATGTACACTCCTTAAGGCACGAGTATAAACTGCATATGCACTCCTTAAGACACGAGTATAAATTACATGTGCACTCCTTAAGGCCGAGTATAAACTGCATGTACACTCCTTAAGGCACGAGTATAAATTGCATGTACACTCCTTAAGGCATGAGTATAAACTGTATGTACACTCCTTAAGGCACGAGCATAAACTGCATGTACACTCCTTAAGGCATGAGTATAAACTGCATGTACACTCATTTAGGCATGAGTATAAACTGCATGTACACTCATTTAGGCATGAGTATAAACTGCATGTACACTCCTTAAGACATGAGTATAAACTGCATGTCCACTCCTGGCCCGCAAAAGTATAAACTGTGTATGGCTAAAAAAAAACTAAAAGTTCGCTAGGTTGAAAACCTCGAAAGAGGCGACCTAGGCAAGTTAGGACACAAAAAAAAATATTCACCCAGAACTACGTTATGACTTGATCCTCTTTACTGAGGTACGTAGGCGCTGGAAATTTCATTCTGAGTTCAGTTGAATGAGTGTCAAAAAAAAAATGTTCCTGCAGTGTCTACCATATGGATACCAAGTATGAAACTATTCTAATTAAATTTTGGACTTACTCTAAATATTTGTGACTCAATGGAGGCAACTCGTCGAAAAGAAAGAGAGTTCCTTCAATGGGATTTGGAATGCCAAAGTTCTCCAAGCCTACAACTAGAAGGATCTCAAAATTTACATGCCATAAGGTGGACAAGATTTGTTCATTTTGACCTTAAATGGGCCTCTCACGGGTTTATTCTTAAAAGGATCTCAAAAGTTCCATGCCTTAAGGTGGATAAAATTTGTCCCTTTGCACCTTAAGCTGGCCTCTCGCGGGTTTATCCTTAAAAGGATCTCAAAAGTTGTGGACAAAATTTGTCCCTTTGCAGCTTAAGCTGGCCTCTTGCGGGTTTATCCTTTAAAGAATCTCAAAATTTCCATGTCTTAAGGTGGACAAAATTTGTCCCTTTGCACCTTAAGTTGGCCTCTTACGTGTTTATCCTTAAAAGGATATAAAAATTTCCACGCCTTAAGGTGGACAAGATTTGTCCCTTTGCACCTTAAGCTGGCATTCTGATGGATTTATTATGTCAATGGACCGTCTTAAAGTCAAATTGGTCGGTCTTAGAGTATACGGAGGCGAACTTAAACTCTCGCACCCTAAGCCGATTGTTGCCAAGTCAGCATCTTGAAGTCAAATTGGTCGGTCTTAGAATGTACGGAGGCAAAGTTAAACTCTTGCACCCTAAGCCGATTTTTGCAAAGTCAACATCTTGAAGTCAAATTGGTCGGTCTTAGAGCGTACGGGGGAGAAGTTAAACTCTTGCACCCTAAGTCGATTGTTGCAAAGTCAGCATCTTGAAGTCAAATTGGTCGGTCTTAGAATGTACGGAGGCAAAGTTAAACTCTTGCACCCTAAGCCGATTTTTGCAAAGTCAACATCTTGAAGTCAAATTGGTCGGTCTTAGAGCGTACGGGGGAGAAGTTAAACTCTTGCACCCTAAGTCGATTGTTGCAAAGTCAGCATCTTGAAGTCAAATTGGTCGGTCTTAAAGAGTACTGAGGTGAAGTTAAACTCTCGCACCCTAAGCCGATTGTTGCAAAGTCAGCATCTTGAAGTCAAATTGTTCGATCTTAGAGTGTACGGAGGCGAAGTTAAAATCTCGCACCCTAAGTCGATTGTTGTAAAGTCAGCATCTTGAAGTCAAATTGGTCGGTCTTAGAGTGTACGAAGGTGAAGTTAAACTCTCGCACCCTAAGCCGATTGTTGCAAAGTCAGCATCTTGAAGTCAAATTGGTTGGTCTTAGAGTGTACGGAGGAGAAGTTAAACTCTTGCACCCTAAGCCGATTGTTGCAAAGTCAGCATCTTGAAGTCAAATTGGTCGGTCTAAGAATGTACGGAGGCGAAGTTAAACTCTCGCACCCTAAGCCGATTATTGCATAGTCACCATCTTGAAGCCAAATTGGTCGGTCTTAAGGTGTACGAAGGCGAAGTTAAACTCTCGTACCTTAAGCCGATTGTTGCATTTAAGAAAGTAAAAACACAAATAGAAAGGATGTTACCTGTCTGAGCGTTGCGATTTTGAAAATTATATATCACCAACTTGGATTGATACTAGATGCCTTGATGAGAATAAAGCCCTCAAAATCTAGTTTGAGGCAATCAAAACGCCCTTTGGTGGTGATGGTCCCACATCAAGAAATAAATTATTTGGTGAGGTGATGAAAATCTGGAATCCTCTGTCAAACAGCATATAAGATCGACTTCAAAAAATCATCTAGAATAATCCAAAAAGTGTTAAAATTTAAATTTTGAATATGTTATATATGTTTTCGAAATCTATAGGATCAAGCGGATCATAATTTTGATACTTCCACATTGAGATATAATTTTTTTGGTCATGTCGCGTAAATCTGAAATTGTTGATGCATCAAAACTCAATGTTAATTTCGGGATAAAATCTGAAAATATCTCAATTGTATTAAATTATGAATTTTGGATATGTTATAGATCTTTGTGTCTAGTTTCACAAGAATCAAGCGGCTTGTGATTTCATCCTTCTTACTTCAAGATATGAAAGTTTTAGTAAAGACGCGCAGATCTGAAATTTTCAGCATGATAAAATTCAGGACTAACTTCAAAAAATTATCGAGAATTATATTGAAGGAATTTGAAGCTGAATTTTGTCTATGTTATAGATATCGAAGTCTAGTTTTTGGAATATCAAATGGTTCATGATGTTGATATTTCTAGAATTAGATATAAATTTTCTACCACAAATATGTTGTGCTGAAAAAAAGTGATAAAAATAAGAGAAAAGTAGGAGGGAAAGAAATTACCTCAATATTGTTGATGGCTTGAAAATTCCAAAATTGATATTGAGAAAGTGGGGAAACTACCTCCTTTTATAGATTTGTAGGATTGATGTTTCCTTCTCCAATATAAGTCCAAATTGGAATAACTTCTATCTCCAAATTCAAATTGGAGATTGTTTCCTTCTCCCATACAAATTCAAATTAGAGGTTATTTCCTTCTCCCATACAAAGTCAAATTGGAGATTGTTTTCTTCTCCCATACAAAATCAAATTGGAGGTTATTTTCTTCTCTCATACAAATTCAAATTGAAAGTTGATTTTTTTCTCTCATACAAAATTCAAATTGGAGGTTGTTTCCTTCTCCCAAACAAATTCAAATTGGAGGTTCTTTATTTCTCCAATCTAAGTTCAAATCGGAAGAGTCTTATTCCTGATTAAGTAAGGCGATGAAAAAGTCTTCCAAAATTTGTTTGAAATTGGATATCATGCCTCACCAATGGGTCTTAAGTATAGAGATTCGTGAAAAAAAATAATAATAAGAGAGTTTTGAAATGCAATATCAATATGGTTCGCCTTTAATTTTTATGGGATATTCATATCTATGAAAATCATTGAAGCACGAAGGAAACATGTTTAAATAATCATACTTCAAGGCTAGTCTCCAAAATATTAAATGTCTCGACAAGTCTTGAAGTAGGGGGCATTTGTGGGCGATGCAATTTCGAAGATTTAAATCCATACAAAATTCGGATTATATTAAATTCAAAATATATTAGTCCCAAATAAATATTACGGATTAATTATTTAAGTCCAAACATATATGAATTTAATTAAAGTATATATTTTTTTTAATTGGGCTAGCCCATTGATTTGGGCTACAAATGATGAGCCCACTTTGGTAAGCCCAAGATATTGTCATATTCTACAGGCCTAAATAAATGCCACGTGTCAAGTGATGTGGCATGCCAAGTCAATTGAAAGAGTCAATAGGACTATGTCACATGTCAAAATGATACAGCAGACCTAGTGACATCAAAATCCCAAAAAAGGCGCCACATCGCTTGAATTTGATTGGTCAAAGAAAGTTCATCTTCATTATGACTCTTCTCTTTCCACAACTATAAATAAGGGTCTCATAATTCAGAAAAGGGATCCCCAGAACTCTATCAAGTAGCAAGAGAAAGCCCGTGGATCAAACACTGCAATTTCTCTAAAAAGTTCAAGCATTCAAATCAAGTTCATTAAGATTCAAGATCAGAGCCACAATATTCAAGAACAAGCTCCAAAGCCCTTGAATTCAAGCACAAGTCAAGATCAAGTCTCTCAAGTCCATCAAATCAAGTTTAAATTCAAGATCAAGCTTTAAACCCTTGAATTTATATTTGAAAAGGGGAATCAGAGGATTCATAGAGATTGTAACACTCGCATTGAAATCAATAAATTATTGTTGCAATATTTTTCTTGTCTCGATTATTTATTTTCG
The DNA here is from genome assembly GCF_002878395.1 of Capsicum annuum. Taxonomy (NCBI): domain Eukaryota; kingdom Viridiplantae; phylum Streptophyta; class Magnoliopsida; order Solanales; family Solanaceae; genus Capsicum; species Capsicum annuum. Next base: position 251,065,537 of record NC_061111.1, on the reverse strand, counting down.
GCCTTGGAAATTTTATTGTCCAACAAATTCTAGGATTCATAGGGACTGTAACACTCGCATTGAAATCAATAAATTATTGTTGCAGTATTTTTTTGTCTCGATTATTTATTTTCGGCCTCGAAAATTTTATTGTCCAATAGTAAGAAACTTGTATTTTCTAAAAAGTATTTTTTTTATTTCATACCGAACACACACATAGCATACACAAAAGATGTATTCAAATTTTGTATTTGTCGTTGGTGTCATGTCTCAAAACACCAAAAAGAAATGAAATTTATTATTAAAAAAAATGAATCTGGTTATATTTATTTTAATCTACTCTTTTATTGACTTTGTTAAAATTTACATGAATTTAATAACTTAATATATTTATTATGACATAATTTATGATATATAAATTAGTAGGAAGAAAATTATTTTATTAACAGTTATATAACAATTAAGGGCATTTTAATAAATTTAACAGTTACGATACTATATCATACTGTCAAATCAAATAAAAAATTATTATTAAATAATAGTGAACGATACAGTTTATTGTGTACTATACTGTACCATACAACAGTGTACATTATGAAAACATGGCAAACCCCGATTGGTAATATTTGGTTCAAATTTGAACCGCAAAGATGTGTTGATAAGTTGGATGCTTTCAAGTATCTTATCTTCTTCACCACTTTGCTGAAGAGAGGATTAATCAACCAAATATATCACTTATCTTTGAAATTTGGGCTATATTTGGTTCAAATTTGAAGAAAAAAAAAAAGAATCGTAAAGATGTGTTGATTAAAAGTTGGATGCTTTTAAGTAGGGGCGTGCATAAGTTGGGTTGGTTCGGTTTTTTATTAAAATATAATCAAACTATTAATGTTGGTTTTCTAAATCTATAAACCAAATCAAACTAATATACAATCGTTTTTTTTATTTTGATTTTAGTCGATTTTTTTTAGTTTTTTCGGTTTTTTTATAATTATAATGTGATTGAAGAAAAAATTAAATATTTTCACTAAAAAGATTAAAAAAAAATGGTCATTGAGTAGTTCCAATTAAAATTAAGTTGACAAATTACTAAGACGTCTAAACTATTATTTCTCAAAGTAATATTATGTGGATACCCAGTGGTTCAATTTCTAAATCACTAGTCACAGTAGCTTGTCTGAAAGTTCCCTTCACATAAAATGTGAGCATACAAAAGAATGAAGAATTGAAGACAACTTATTAAAAACCTAACTCCATAAAGTAATTAACTATAACATAATTCTATAAAAAAAGTGAAAGAAGAAAAACAAACCTAAATCACAACTTGACGAATGAGTAGAATGAGAAAAGTAAGATGAGGAAATAATGAAAACTCTCTGATAACTTGAAAAGTAAAATGTAAAGTGAAACAATTGAGAGTTTTAAGTTTTTATATTAATAAGATTGGTTTGTATTAATTTGTTACTAATAGACAAATATTATAATTAAAGGCCTAAGAATATATATTTATATATTGAGTATAAAAAAATAATAAAAGTAATAAGAAAGTAGATTATAAGTAATATTTTTTAATGTATAAAAAATTAAAATTATATATGTATTATGTCGGTTCGGTTTGATTTTGTTTTTTGCTAATACCAAACCAAACCAAGAATGGTCGTTTTTTTTTGCCAACACCAAACCAATCAAACTAAACCATAAGTCGATTTTTTTCCTCGGTTTGGTTTGATTCGTTGATTCGGTTTAACTTAATGGTTCGGTTTGTACACCCTTAGTAAAACTAATGCTTAGCTTTGGTACTCAAAAATCTGCTCTCTCTGTTTTGTTTTAATTGACTTTCTTTCTAAAAATATTTATTTTAATTTAATTGTATCTTTTATAAAATTAAGAGAATTTTATTATGCTATTTCAATACGAAACCTACCATTAATTTACTAAACAAAATATATATACTCAATTTATATTTTCAAAATATAATTAATATAATAAATTTGATAAAATAAATCCCTGATAAATACTTTCTTAAGAAGAGTGTCAAGTCAACAAGGCCAACTATTTTAAAATGAAAGGTGTATATACTATTTTATGTTAAAACTACTTGTTCCAATACCACAACTCTAATAAGTGTTAATATAGTAATTAAAAGAAAGAAAAAATAATATAAATATACGCGTTAACTTATCATACTTACATAAATTTTATCTTTAAAAGTAATTATAAAAATCTCAATTATTATGTATCTTCGTTGGATCTATCGGGAGCTAATTATATATCTCGATGGACTCAAAATTAAAAAAGATATATCAGGGAGCTAATTTTGTATCTTTATAAAGGAAAAAATATATTTTCGTTGAATGTATTATGTATCTCAACAGATTAAAAATTGAAAAAAATATATCGAAAGCTAATTATATATCTTTAAAAATGAAAAAATGTACCTACATTGAATGTATTGAGAGCTAATTATGTATCTTTATAGATCAAAATTAAAAATTTTATAATTATATAAAATAATAAATTTTTTTATAATTAATCTTCAAATATTAGAATTTATGATGTTTGTCGTTAAAAAAAAAAAGTAATATTTTTAAATTTTTATATTTGTCATTTCTCTTTTTTGTCTTTTTAGATGTTTCTTTGCTTCATTCTTTTTTTAGCTTTTTTTTCTCAATGAAGAAAAGGTGTCAACCCATGTGAGTATAAAAGTTTCTGTTGGAGTGAATTGTCTTATTTGAAACCAATTTATGTTGGATGTAATAATAAATTTTTGTGATTCAATTATTTCTTAATTTCATATATAATGAGAGTTTTAATATATTAAATTATTATTTTAATTGAAACCAATAGACTCAATGTCTGCCATCACTTTAATCTCCAACAATTTAAGGGCTTATTTGGTTGGTCAAATAAAAATAATAATAGTGAAACAAAAGAATAATAATGAAATAAAATGTGGAATTATTTTATTTGATATTTGATTAGTAGAATAAAAATAATAATCTCATAAAATATTTTAAAATAGCGAAGTTAGCTATTTCATAATGAAACTGAAATAACTAATCTCATAAAATATTCTTATTTATTTGACCCCGCATAGTAAATGAGCACTAAAATGTTTATATAAATGCATATATATGTGTGTATTAATCACATATATCCAATGTAAACAAATCCTATAGTTTTGGTTTAACCATTTTGTATTCTGAATTTATTGTTCGATTAATACAGATTCATGAAGTATAGTGCTTAAGCGACGCACTTTCAATCATAAATATTTCTTCATTTTCAGAATTTCAAAATCTCTATTAAGAGCATAGAAATCTCATTTATCCTATCATTTTTTTTTTGATACATGTACTATTAAAAGTTTATGATTTTTTCACAATTGTTCCTTTCAAAATACCATGAATAATCTATAATATAATTTTTGACCAAAATTAGTTATCAACAAACACATTTATCATGAATTACATTAATAAATAGTGATAAATGGGAATATATTAATACCGCATGTATCAACGAATAGTACATGTAGTGTAATCAAGTTAGGTCACAAAACATATAATTGGAAATATAAATACCACTCATATCAATATTAGTCGTGGATTCAGAATTTTCACAAAAAGAAATTAAAAATAAAAATATGATGCTTAAAATTTAAGCTTGAAATTTTAAAATAGATATCAAACCTGCTCAATCACCGAGCTAATCTCTAATTTTATAATCAGAGGATCCAAAAAGTATATATAGATAAAATGTTTAAAAATTATCGTATATATTATATAATTTTTTATTAAATAAATTCGGATGAACACCCTTGCATTTTCTAGGTTCGCTCCTATCAACATAGATTTTAGTGCTATTGTTCTAATATCTACCCTCAATTTAAAGTTTGGAGTTCGAATTCGTGGGACAAGAAAAGATCTTGTTGGGGGAGCCACCTCAAGAAATGGGTCTTAGGTGTATATGAAATTCTGTTGTGAAATTATGTGTATTCTATATTTACTTTCTTTATTAACTATCGATTTTTGTTCATTATCATTGAGATTCATGTAAACTCCAATTAATATCTAAGTATCGTAATGTATGCTTCAGTAAGAAATTAAAGTTCCTTACTTTGACTAGCAACAATTTTCATTTTTAGCATGCAGATTGCAGTAGGAGTACCCATTTTTTATTTTTATTGTAATAAAGGAGATTTTTGTTGCATTAAATAATTAAATAAATTTAAATTTTGTTTGAGTTTTAATATAAATATCGAACCTTAAATGAGATATACGAAGAACAATTGATACCATATGTTATCTCATTAGACTTTTACATCAGAAAATAGGTGGCACATTGTGGATAGTAGTTGGCATATTGGCAAATTGATGGGTGGATTGTGAGGTGTATAAGTTTAAAACAACTAGTGTAACATGATAGAAAAAGATTCTAGATATAGATAACACTTGCCACTTTCTTTTAAAAAAAATTACTGTTTTGGTTGATTTGCGTGTATCTTATTATTATGAAGTACTTTATTTGTTTTATTTTAGTTGGTCATTTTTTTTAATATTTATTTTAATTTAGTTGTTTATTTGATAAAATCAAGAGAATTTTATTATATTTTTTCAATACTATTCTTCACGTTAAATGACTAAATAAGGTATATTTACTTCAATTTGTATTTTCAAAGCATAATTAATAAGTCTAATTTGGTAAAATAAATCCCTAATTAATATTTTTTTAATGGTATCGGTTATTTTTCACTAGCTATAAGTATCAGATAACTTTATCCATCAATATTAGGATATAGAGGAAAAAATTACCTAATATTTTCATTCCTACTAAAATTTAAACCTGAAACTTCATGATTCTCAATCACATTTTGTGAGTTTCCAGACCTATATATTACTATATTTTATTTGTCTATCAATAATATCATCTATTTTCGAGTTTTATTTATTAACTACTCCCTCTGTCCCATTTTATTCGTCCCAAATTTTCTAATTTAATTTCTCATTTTTCATTAATCAAGATAAAATAATTTTTTGTTTATTTTCTATTTTTAGTATTAATTATTTTTTCTTCAAATTAAAATATAAACATCATTAATAAGGATATTATGATAAAATAATCATATTATTAATTATTTTTCTTAATTAATATGTAATGTCAAATTAAGATGAGTAAAATAAGACAGAGGAAGTATTAAATACTTTTCTCAACAGTAAAACATATTTTGATGTTGAGTTAGGCTACACATGAATACTTGTTATCGATTGAGAATATACATGTAATAAACTCAATATTAAAAATGTTTTTAATATAAATAAAATGATAATTTAGATAAGTAAAAGAACAATTAATAGTTAAATTATGAAATCACAAAAAAATAAAAAGTACTTATTTCTTACCATAAGCTGTTTCTTGCAACACAAATCTTAAAGATAATCCAAGGAATATCAAAAGTGTCTTTTTTCTCTTTTCTTGGTTTTGTTTTTTAAACACAATTCCCAAGATTATCCAACGAATATAAAAAGTCTTTTTCTCTTTTCCTAGTTTCATTTATAATTTCTCTTTAATTAGTAGTGTGTGTCTGTATTACATGTAGCTCCAATTTTTAGGGTATGCATATGCATATTTTCGAAGCTTGATATAATGTTATATGAAAAATAACTTTTCATTCATCTTAATCTTGATTAATAAATTTATTTGATATTTGTTTCTAATGAAAGATGATAAATATTTCATAGAATTAATCGAGTGACTGACACATATATTATGGTTATTAAAAAAAAAAAAGAAAAATACCTATTAGGCCAAAACAAACAATAAATATATGTATTTTAGTACGATGGTGAAATAAAGTTCAATAAAGATAATGAATCCGTATAAGGGGGAGGTATATGCGATGCCTTTGACAAAGAGCACGGTGGGTAAATAGGATTAACAGACTTTTAGGTTGGTAACTTTTCAAAGATGAGATACACGATTTAATTAGGTAAATCTTTCGTTGAAATGAGAGAAGAAAGTGAAGAATTTTATGTTGTATAAGATCGATCACATTTTCACAATACATATGTTCTGAAGCTTGATGTAACATAACTTGAAAGACAAATTCATGAGTCTATTAATTCAAAATCAAATCATACAATATGTTCCATGGAGGAGATTCCTGATTTAGTCTACACGGATACATCATATTTTTTCAGATATATCATTTAATTTTACATGAATACATCATATTCTTCCGAATAAATCACTTAATTCTATACAAATACATTACATTCTTTGAAATACATCATTTAATTTTACACGAATACATCACTTTCTTCAGTGATGTATCCGAACTTTTAAGTAAGATGAGAAATTTATGTAATTATTTAAAAGGGTTGAGATTTTAAGTGGTAATGATAAATTAAGTTGAGGTATGATGTAATTTTTTTCTTTTTTGTTTTTAATGGTACATATTCTATGGTCCTTTTGCATTACAAAGATCATGGTGGGACAGATAAGATTTCTTCACTCTTAATCAGAAATCTCCAATTTGAGTCACGAGAAGAGAAAAACTCCTAGTAAGAAGCGTTTCTTCTTTTATTGTCTTACACAGTGCAAAATCGAATGAGATCATTACACAAATATAGCCCACCAAATCTAATATTTACTATTCCTAAAAATTATACACAAATTATACACTGTTACACGATTATACATGTATTATACATAGATTAAACCTATAATTACACTCATCAACTATTTTAATGTAAGATACAATATTATACAATATTTATCGGAAACAACTTCTCTACTTCTTTGGAGGTAGCGGTAAGGACTGCGTATATTTTACCCTCCCCACACCCCACTTTGTGGGAACACACTGGGTTTATTGTTGTTGTTGTATACAATATTATACAGTTATAAAGATATTGTAAATAAATTATACATTCACAAATTATTTAGTTTAAGTGGTTGGATGAATTATTATTTAGGTTACTTCTACTGTTCAAACTAGCTGAGATTTCAAAGCAGATATCAAACATCAGGCGAAAAGAAAAAATATCAAGTCCTTTGTTTTTTGAAGAAATAACATAAATATACATTTTAACTTACCATATTTACACAAATTCCTCCATTATAAAGTAATTACAAAAATCTCAATTAATTATCTATCTTCCTTGGATGTATTGAGGAGCTAATTATGTATCTCAATAGACTCAAAATCAAAAAAGATGTATTGAAAGCTAATTATGTTTGTTTACAAGAAAAAATATATTTTCATTGGATGTATTATGATCTCGACAGATCCAACATTAAAAAAAATGTATCGAGAGCTAATTATGTATCTTTACAAAGAAAAATAGTGTATCTTCATTGAATGTATCAGGAGCTAATTATATATCTCGACAGTTCTAAAATAGAAAAAATTTCAATAATTATACAAAATATTTAAATTTTCTATATTAAACTCTAATCTATCGAGATTTATGTTATTTACCACTCTTTTATACTTGTTTAAGGGTTTGGTGGCTTACATTTTTTGGCCAATAAATTATCTCAAAGTTGATTTTTGTTTCCTATTCTATCTTAGCAAGATAAAATACTCCCTCCGTCCCATTTTACCCATCCCAAATTGGAATGACATAACTATTAAGAAAATAATGATTAATAATGTAACTTTACCACTTGCCCCTCTTAATTGTGTCTTATTGTTAGTTTCAATATTGATGGATGGCTAATACCAAAGCACCATTTATATTCTTAATGGTGTACTCTTAATGGTACTCCTCTTTACAACATTTTTCAAGAATGCTAATAATAAGGAGAATCAATTATACTAAGGGTATAGTGAAAAAAAAATTGTCTTGTTTTGATAAGTAAAAAAGAACAAGTAAATTGAGACATCAAATTAGGAAATTTGAGACGGGTAAAATGGGACGGAGGAAATACTACTTTCTCCGTTTCATTTTATGCATTGCCATTTTTTTTATTCATTCAAAAAAATATCATTTTTTCTTATTTGACAACTGTTTAATGACATTATTTTTATTTTATTTTTATTGGATCTCACTTGATAAGAAAAAAAAAATAACTAAAAAATAAACCTTAAAGTGATTTTAAGAGATATAATTTTACAAATTTTACAAAGTTATTATTTATTTTTTAAACTCCGTGTCTGATTAAATTAATGGCGACCCGGACAAAAAGAGTAGTAAACATTCTTACTTCACTTTCACATTACTCAAAATATCAAACAACTAAAGCAACTCTCATTTGTCAACATCAATATGTTAAACACCTTGTATATAATCATCAATCTTGTCATGTCAAAGTTCAAACTAATTCAACAATTACTCAAAAAGTGGAGAGAATAGGATGGCTCACCTACATAGGCAAGGGTATATTGGTCAAACTCATAAAAATATCGATGAGTGTGAAATAGAAAAAATATTTTCGATAAACCTTCACCTCAAGAAAAACATTTTGAGAAGAAGCAAGACAAATACAAGTGTAAAAATTATGCTGTAAATATTGTAGAAAATGAAAGTACTTACCACCAATAAAATAACTCAAGTAAAAACAATAAATAGTAATAATACAATCGAAGAATAAGACAATAATACAATAACAATGATGATACTGATAAATAGATAAGGGAGCATGGTGCTCTAAGCTAGAAATAAACCTCATAGGTAGGGATGTACAAATCGAACCGTTAAGTCAAAGCGAATCGATGAATCAAACTAAACTGAGGAAAAAAATCGACTTATGGTTTGGTTGGTGTTGGCAAAAAAAAAAACCATCATTCTTGGTTTGGTTTGGTATAGCAAAAATAAAATCAAACCGAACCCAAACCGAACCGACGTAATACATATATAATTTTAATTTTTTAGACGTAAAAAAATATCACTTATAATCTACTTTCTAATTACTTTTATTATTTTTTTATATTCAAAAAATAGATATATATTCTTGGACCTTTAATTATAGTATTTTTCAATTAATAACAAATTAATACAAAGCTCAATATTAATATAAAAACCTAAAACTCTTTAATTGCTTCACTTTTTCAAGTTGTGATTTAAGTTTGTTTCTTTTTTCTTTTTTTTTTTTAATGGAATTATGTTATAATTAATTACTTATGGAGTTAAGTTTTTAATAAGTTGTCTCCAATTCTTCATTCTTTTGTAAGCTCACATTTTATGTGAAGTGAACTTTCAGACAAGCTACTGTGACTAGTGACTTAGAAATTGAATTATTTGGGTATCCACATAATATTACTTTGAGAGATAGTAGTTTAGACCACTTAGTAATTTGCCAACTTAATTTTTATTGGAACTACTCTATCACCATTTTTTTTTTTAATCTTTTTAGTGAAAACAATTTAATTTTTTCTTCAATCACATTATAATTGCAAAAAAACCGAAAAACCAAAAAGATCCGACTAAAGTCGGAATAAAAAAATCGATTGTATATTGGTTTGATTTGATTTATAGATTTAGAAAACCGATATTATTGATTTGGTTATATTTTAATAAAAAATCGAACCAACCCGACCTATGTACACCCCTACTCATAGGAAAGAAAGAAATTACTCGGCTACCTACTAACCTTTTATTCTACTTCTCGACCTCCATGTTTTTCTATCTAGGATCATATTCTTCGTGAGCTGAAGAGTGAGTCAAAAAATTGCATTGTGATTGATAAAATAAGATACTCCCTCCGTTCCTAAGTTGTTTATCCTTTTTTAAATAAAAAGAGTTTTATAAAATCAATAAATTAATAGCGAGTTACATCTTTTTCTAGGTATTTATTAAGGACAAGTTAGTAAAAACTCTTTGTTTTGTAGGAATGAGTAGTTTCTTAAAGAATGGATGAATGGAGGGAGTGTATTTTAGAAAAAATAACATAAACATACACCTTAACTTATCATATTTATATAAATTCCCACCCTTACAAAGTAATTACAAAAAATTCAACTAATTATGTATATTTGTTGGATGTATCGGAGGCTAATTATGTATCTTGACAAATCCAAAATCGCAAAAAATGTACAGAGAGCTATTTATGTATCTTTACAAAGAAAAAAATATAAGTTCAGTGAATGTATTATGTATCTCGACAGACCCCAAATCAGAAACAATATATCAAGAACTAATTATGTATCTTTATAATGGAAAAAAAATATTTCGTTGGATATATCGGAAGCTAATTATATATTTTGACAGTCCCAAAATTAGAATCTGCAAAATGTCGAGATTTATGTTTTTTTTTTTTCCTATATTTGATCTATTGATTGTCAGTTCTGTCTATTGATTGTTATGAATTCTAGCTTTCATTCTAGTAATGTTTGACTAAACACTAACCTTTAATATCATTTATGTGATATATATATATATATATATATCTTATATTTAGACTATTTTAAAACTAGTTATCCACAAAATATAGAGTAACAACACAAATTTAACGTAACACATGAATAATTAAATGATTTAACCGTTAATAATTCATTAGTTTGGGAATATTTACAAGCATAATGATCAAAAATGCACATTCTAATCAATTGAAGGTCATACACATCTAACCAGTGACAGAGCCAGAATTTTCACTAAAAGGTTCAGAAGTGAACATATGAATTAGCCGAAGGAGATTCAACATCTACTATAGATGCATAAAAAATAATTTAAACCATGCATAATGGTATAATTTTCCACCGACGTGGGGTTTAGATGAACCCCCTTGTCCAAAGGTGGCACCGAACCTGCACCTAACCATATGTCAATAACAGCATACCCAGCGTAACAAGTGGAGTCCAGAAAGGATAGTATACGTAGATCGTACCCCTACCTTGGGAGGACCTAACCATATATCGAACATTCAAGAAAAATAGAACATCATGTAAGATACATATATCATTTGGCTACAACTTTTCATGAGCTATATAGAAGCACAAATGCACAATGAGAACAAAAATTGGGCTTTAATTATTACACCCAAATTGAAGAATTTCCAAAGGAACAACAAATCTAACTAGATACATAAGGAGCTACAATGTCTTCCAAAAAAAGATACAAATAGGATACACTCCAAGAGCACAACGCTCCGTTTTAAATAATCGAGAAATCTCCGAGAGCCAGCTTAGCTCACAAAGCAAAAGCTCCGAGCGTTACAAAGAATACATTGTGTGATAGAACCATCATAATATTAGCATGGTTATTTTTTGGCTATTGATTCGTCGATTCAAAATTTCAACTTTCGATGATTTGTTTGAACAAATACATACATACATATATATATATGCTTGAGCTGTGTAGACTTACTTATCTTCTATGATGCTTGGTATCTTTTGTTATGGTATATTGATGTTAAAAGTTCATCATGAACTTTGCTTTGAATACCATAGCTTCTTCTGGCAAATCAATAGCTTCTCCTTGTCTACGCCGTATTCCGTTTCTTCCTTACGACAGCTCCATCTCGTTCCCTTAGCCATCGTAGCAATAGCGTCAACGAAATAGCTGGATTCTCGGATTATAGCGTACCCGAGGGGTCGTAAAATACGATCCATTTCTAGCAAAACATACTTCATTTCACATCTGCACGATACGCGTAACGGATGTCAGGAAGGGGAAAAAAACAAGTTGGTTAACTTAAAAGTAGATGCTTAGCCTTTAGTCGGAGCTCAAAAGAGACGGAGTCGGGATTTGAAGTTCTAAATTAATAATGCGTACATATTCAACGGATTTTAAGACAAATACAGGATATGAACCAAAGATGCTAAGTTCAACCAAACCCGTAGCCGACCCTCTAGCTCCGTCATGCATTGCGGATTAAGGGTGAATGATGAACGATAAAATGCAATTAAGCCACGAAGCGACGTGAACGTGAGGTGCAAATGCTTTTACCTATGACTTTCCGCAGAGAAGAGGCCATCGACATGCAGGAGATCGTATGTCCGCGGATATGTAGAGAAAGCCTCACACCTATAGAACAACAAACATAACATTTTTAACAATTAAGCGAAGACATCACCGAGCACAACCAAAAAGAGTGATGACAGTAGTTGAGGCGTGAGTTTTTTTTTGCATATAAATCGTAATTACCAGTCATGAAGTGTTCCGATAAGACCACGGGAAGTGTATTTGGAGCGTAAGATGAAACCACATTCATAACCCATAACGGATCATCAATCACAGCAGCAGCAAAACCGCCATACAAGGTGTTCATATCCATTACATTTCTGATCTTGTCAGTACCAATTGCAGGGAGCAACTTCTTGTAGTGCTTCATCCGGGCCTTCCATTTACCGTCGTCATGCTTGAAGGCACCAGCACTACCTCCGCGAAGATCAGAAATGCGTTCCGGAGCAACGTGCAATCTTTCTGGCCACTTTGGGAGGGCATCCAACTTAAGTTTCTTGGCAGCTGGATTTGGCACAACCACACAAGGCCGAAGAGGGGTGTACCACGCTGAATCAGGTTCAGTACCGTCATCACATTTTGAAGGATAGCTGTCGGGATTATCGAGCTTCTTATAGCAGCTATTGTCGGACAACTTCTGCCACACAGCTATGTCGTCCTTCTTGTTGAATAATTTGAAGCACATTGAAGTTAGCAGTTCTTGCAACTTATCGTAATCTGATTTTTGCTCCTCTATGGTGGTATTCCATCCTCTCCAACCACGTTGATAGTTCACTGGAGGGCCAGAGAGGACCCAAAACCCACCAGGACGGAGTATGCGATGTACCTCAAGAAGGTAAACTCCACCAAACAATAACGAGGTGGAATTAGTATAACCATCACCGCTAATATCTAGCTTGCTTTGTCTATGCACTAGGCGCAGAAGGTGAATTTTGCTTGCATTACATCCCTATTTTACTAATTGGAAAAGCCACGCGATGCAAAATTAAGATAGAATACACATTCTAACTAAGCAGATAACCTACCGAACTCAGTCCATATGGAATTAGGCATTTCTTTGATTTGATTGTGAATAAGAGACAAGGACTGCTTCCATGAGTTAGAGCTCAGTTATCTCTCAGTTTAACTTCCACGGGGATATGGAATCCGAACACTAAAATAAAACGTAGACATGAATTGGCTAAGAACCTTTAATTCATTAAATATCAATAAATTTATTTGAGTCAATTGTGACATTTGGCTAAGAACCTTTAGTCTTTAATATCTTAGTGTGTGCTCCATTTTTCACTCACACTTCTATGAACCCAACACCTGGAAGAGTAGATGATAGCCACTATTAACAGAGGCGGAGCCAGGATTTCAACTGAGGGGTTCAATATTCAAAGAAAACTTAGTCGAAGGGGGTTCAACACCTACTACAACCACATAAAAAATAATTTTAATCATATATAAATAGTATATTTTTCCGTCGAAGGAGGGTTTTGCCGAACCCTCTAAAGGAGGCTAGCTCCGATCACAAAAAACCTTTGGCATGAGCCCTTCTTTCCTAGATAACGAAGAGAGTAAAGAGGATATTCATCATTAAGAACATCTTGGTGAACAATATTTGTTACGTCAACCTCAGATATTATTGTTCCTTCATCAAATTTCTTGTCGGGGACGGGCTCCAAATCACGAATGGTTAGCAAAAATTCAGCATCCTTTAGAAAGATGAGTACTCATATTCAGCATCTCAAAGTGTGGCTTTCAGCCATGCATGGGGATTATCAAAAGAGATCACATAAAGACAGTGATCAATGAAGAAGACGAGTGGGTAACACACAGAGGGGAGCTTTCAACTTTGGGATCATGTTGTCCATTCCTTTCCTCTTGGGAATATCATAAACTTTGATTTCGAGAGGATAAAATAAACAACCATCATCATCATCATCTAATTCGGTGTAACCAACAAAGTACATTTCGTTTTAAGAAACGAGGGCCGTTATTGGTAGGAGACAATGAAGTAGTAATAATTGTTGTTGAATCTAAAAGCAGTAGAGTATCCTTAGCCAAGGCATGGACATGGACAGAATCTTCATCTTCATCTTCTATAAAGAAGATTACAGTGGATGACCAATTCTCGTAATTAGACGGCAACTGCCCAATCGATTTCCCATCTATCACCACCATGGCTATCGATCGATCTCTTCTTTTTATCTACGTACCTCCTAGTCCTGAGGTGTGCGCTGCCGATTCGATCTCAACAAACAATCTAAAAATAATAATTCCTTGTTACCACTTTGGGTGAATTAAAGCATATTCAACCCTTTTTATAAGCAAGTGGTAATTAACAGCATGAAAAAAATTGTTTCTTATGTCTAAATACAATTATTCATCCTAATACTTACTATTTTCTACTTTACAAATCTTATGTTTAAGTTTAGCTTTTGGGTTTATTTGGCATGAAAAGTTTATTTTTTTTTTTTTAAATAAGTATTTCTTTTATTTAGAGTCATTTGGTGTGAATGTTACATGAAGAATATAAGTCAGATCACGAAATGAGAATTGCCAATTTCAATTAATCTATAATTTATATCTATAATCTATAATCTATATCAATATTTATAATCCATATCTATATCTATAATCTATATCAATATATATAATCTATATAATATATTAAAAGTGTGAAGACTATTAGAAAAGTGATTTGAAATTTTTGCCCTTAATTAAAAGTCTAATCTTTAGACAAAATCGTCTTTTCAAATTTTTTACTCAAATATTATAATAATTAAATATTAACTATAATAAATATAATAAAAATAAAATTTCTAAATATATGACAAAACCCTTAATTAATCCTAATTCTACCCAAAAACCAACATCTAAATCCTAATTAACCCCAAATCCCCAATATATTAGTCCTACAATCCTACTCAATATTAATTATTTACTTATTTAATTTGAACCAACACGAATATACGGCACAAATCTCTGTTTATTTAGGTTTACGGGCAATGAAAATTTTACCTTATTGTCAATGAAAATTTGTCAAAAATTAATTCTTTTAAATTTGAATAATTAAAGATAAAAAATTGATAGAAAAGGTTTCCTTGATCGAAAAGATCTCTTCTCTACTTAATTAATCTTTTTCTTGAAGTAATAATTTGGTTTTCTATAAATTGAATTCGTTTCTTCTACAAACAATATAGTTATTAAAAGATTTGTGTATTAGAGATTATTCTCTCAATAAATTTTGTATTTTTAATATTAGTTTTTTCAATATATAGGTCACTTGACCAAATCATATTAAATATTATGCTTCTTTATTATATTATAGTTTTTCTTTGCTAGGCACACTTATATCTTCAATTTAAGTCTATTGATTTTAAGTGTTGTTCTGATTTTTTCTATTTATTTTGTGTGATTTTTGAATTGTTTCCTTAATTTAAGATTACACTTATTCATATTCTTTAATTTTATTTTATACTGATTCATATTCTTGAATTTTATCTTATTCATATTCTTTAATTTTATTTTATACTGATTCATATTCTTGAATTTTCATAATTTATGTTTGCGACGATTTGTAACTTCACCTACAAGAATGTGGACGAACTTAAAATTTTAAGTAACTATTTTAATTTTAACCTTTTCTCATTTCGTAGGATTTGTAACCTCACAAGAATGCATCATGTTATATGCCTAACATGCAATATGCAAAACACATAAAGTTAAGTGAGGACGCACACCATTCTCCCTGTGAAAGACCTTGATATCAACAGAAAATCAGCTTGGACCATAAAAGATTAGGTTCATAGAAATTATAACTAATTTGAGGTATAACTTCTACCAATTTAACACAATTTATGATTTTTATTTTTACTTTTTGTTTTGGAAAGTTGGATTATCTACATAATATTATGCATTGTAGTTAATGGAATTGGTCAAGATTTCTTTTGTATTGGTGAAAAACCTACTCATGAATATAACTCTTAAGGTAGGGATAAAGTTTGTGTATATTCATTTTACCAAAGTAATAGACAAAATTGTTATTTATTATATCATTCAATTATTTTTAATATCTAAAGTTTTTTCGTACATCTACCACAATTCGAATTCTTAATAATAACACAATACTATATTGCTTAGGACTTTAATGTATAAATATTACTCTTTGTATCTCAAAATAATTGGCATATTTCTTTTTTAAAGTCAAACGATAAAATATTTGACCAACATTTTAAAATGTACTTTTTAATCATATTGAAAAAAGAGAAATTGCGATTTATAATTTTTCATATAGTTTTTATCATTCAAATTTTTATCTTAAGATAATGAATTAATTTAATCTAATTTAACTTTAAAAATTACTTAAAATGGGTCTCAGAAAATAAAATATGCCAATTATTTTGAAGCGGAGTAAGTATTTTATTTATTTTTGAATTTTTTCTTTTTCTTCTTTAGTGGTGTTTAATAAATCATTGACCCAAATTATTAGAGTTCTATATAAACACACACTTCTACTTTATATTTTTTGTTTGGGTTGAACGTCAATAAAATTGGAAAACAACCCTTTTTTGTTGGGTTAAAGAGGAATACATTTTTACGTATACTTTTTTTTAAAAAATTTTAATATATTTATTATTGATTTATATTGAAAATAAGTGCAAAGCACGTACACTAAACTAGTATTAAACTAAAAAATATAATTCTTGATTTTGAAATGATTTTTATCTACAAGTAATCATAAAATATCGTCCCAAAATCATCTGTATATAAACATATTTCATACCTTATTAATCTTTGTTAGGGTGATGGTCATTACCAAATAATGTAGTGCGGTGGATGAGGCTGCTCCTTTCTTAACTGAAAGGTCACGAGTTCAAGCCCTGAATATAAACAAATCTTTGGTAGGGAGATTAGTATCTTGGGTTAGGGTGGTGGTCTGGATGTTTGGGAGGCGTGAAAATCTTATTTTTAGGAATTTGTTTTTGTTGAAAAAACAATTAAAGATGAGAAAAGTGGAATATTTTTTTTTATCCTAACCAAACACATACACTTTGTTGGTCTTGCTTTTTTCTTTTACTCAATTTTTCTATCTTTTAGTATTAAATGAAACAGAAAAGAGACACATATATCATTGAATTATGATAAATGGTACGTATTTATCCTTCATCATATTTTGGGTACACATATTCACCTATCGTTAATAAACTGGTACGTATATGCCCCTCGTGCTAACGGTAGGAGTATATGTGTACCCAAAGTATGATGAAGGGTATATACGTATCATTTATCATATTTCGGGGATATATTTGTCCTTTTTCTGCTTTAATTTTTTTTATCTCAAATAATTAATTCAAACCCTCTATCCGATTCCAAATAAAATCAAAGAGATGCCTATCTAACAAACACATTTTTTTCATCTCTACAACAATTTACACACACAATATAATAACACTTACTACTATCAATTTTTTAAAAAAAAAACCATTAACCCGTAACACCTAAAAAATAGTACCAAATAGATCGAACCCCTCACGTTTCAATTTTCAGTAAAATTCTTTCGAAAAAATATTTCCCACCATCGGTCAACACTACATAGCTACCGTCTCCGTCGAAGCGGAAATACTCCACCGTCGAACTGTCATCGCACCTCTAGCCTCGGTCACCTATGACCTAATCTTCACTCCATCCAACTAGTAAACACCAACTAGTAGCAGCGATCAATCACTACAATTTGATTATTGGTGTTCATGTTTAAGAGAAAAACAAAGGAAGTATCGGGTTTGGAACAAAAAAATAAAGGTCAGATCGAGTTAGTTTGAAATTGGATTCGATGAGTTTATTGGGTCGGGTAGTGGGTTTAGATTAATTATTTGAGATAAAAAAATGTAAATAAAAAAGGGATAAATATACCCCCAAACTATGATAAATAATACGTATATATCCCTGTCATACTTTGGGGTACACATATGTCTCTATCGTTAGTGTGAGGGGTATATATATACTATTTCATTAATGGTAAGAACATATGTGTACCCAAAATATGACGGAGAATATATATATACTATTTATCGTTGAGGGATATATTTATCCATTTTCCCTAAAATAGTTTGTTAATCAAAGGAGTGATTGACATTAACAAAGTTGAGTGCACAAGAAAAGAAGTCTTCAACTTAAGACCAATTCATTGTTTTATTCAAAACAAATTATTCTTCTTTGCCAATTTACTTTGTTGGCTCTCAAATTTAAGTATTACTCCTCAGTTTCATTTTACTTCGACTTTTTTTAATTTGACACGCTTATTAAAAAAATATTAATTAGAAGTACAGTATTTTTTTCCATTTGCTTTTATTAGTTATTAATTTTCTAATTGAATTTTTATTTTTACTTATTATTTTTGACATATTAAGAGAAGACAACTTCTTTTTTCTCTATTTACATTTAGCATTAATTGCTTTTTTTTTAGATTAATTTCAAAATATAATGTAAACATCATTTAATAAGGGTACTATGGTAAAGAGTCATTAATTATTTTTCTTAATTGATGTGCCAACTTAAAATGTGACAAGTAAAATCAAACGGAGAAAATATTTTATAAAATTAATTCTACTAATGACTTCTTAAAACTCTAAATCCAACTAGTATTTTCTTTAATTATTTAATAATGAGAGTATTATAAAACTCTAAATCCAACTAGTATTTTCTTTAATTATTTAATAATGAGAGTATTATGGGAAAGAAATAATAAAATACTCTTAATTTATAAAAATATAGAACTAATTTAAAACAAACATATTTAAAAATAAGACTAAGTAAAATAAAAGGATGGAGTAATTCGTAAGGATAAATGTGAAATAGGGTAAAACTAATGCTTAGCTTTGGTACTCAAAAATCTGCTCTCTCCATTTTTTCAAATTAAAGAGAATTTTATTATGTTCTTTCACTACGAAATCTATTATTAATTTATTAAACAAAATGTATATAATCAATTTGTATTTTTAAAACCTAATTAATAAGGTAAATTTGGTAAAATAAATCTCTGATAAATATTTTTCTTAAGAAGAGTGTCAAGTCAACAAGGATCAACTATTTTGAAACGAAGGGCGTATATATTATTTTATGTTAAAATTACTTGTTCCAATACCACAACTCTAATAAGTGTTACTATAGTAATTGAAGAAAAAAAAATAACATAAACGTATACACCTTTAACTATCATGTTTATATAAATTCCTATCCTTATAAAGTAATTACAAAAACTGCAACTAATTATGTATCCTTGTTGAATGTATCAGGAGCTAATTATGTATCTCGATGGATTCAAAATCAAAAAAATATCTCGAAATCTAATTACGTATCTTTACAAAGGAGAAAATATATCTTCTCTAGATTAATTATGTTTCTCAACAGATCCAAAATAAAAAATAAATATATCGAAAGCTAATTATCTTTATATAAAAAAATATATCTTTATTGAATGAATTGAATGTTAATTATATATTTCAATAGACTCAAAATTATAATTTTCAATAATTACATAAAATATTAAAATTTTAATAATTAAATTTCAAATCGGCAGAATTTATATTATTTGCCATTAAAGATAAGGAAGAAGAAGCTTTTTTTTTTTTTTTTTTTAAATTTTTATATTTGTCCTTTCTCTTTTTTGTCCTTTTAAATGTTTCTTTGCTTCTTTCTTATTTTAGCAATTTTTTCTCAATGTAGAAAATGTGCCAACCCATGTGAATATAACAAGCTTCTGTTGGAGTAAATTGTTTTATGTAAATATTAAGTATAATAAATTTTTGTGGTTCGATTATTTATATAATAAATCTTTATAGTTTAACTATTCATATAATATATTTTTGTGGTTCGATTATTCATATAATAGATCTTTGTAATTTGACTATTCATATAATAAATCTTTGTGGTTGAACTATTCATATAATAGATCTTTGTAATTTGATTATCGGTATAATAGATCATTGTGATTTGATTTTTTTAATCTCATATATAATGGAAGTTTTAATACACTAAACTACTTTTTAAATTGAAACCAATAGACTTAAAACATTGTATGCTACAATCACTTTAATCTCCAACAACGTAAGGGCTTGTTTGGCAGGTGAAATAAAAATAATAATAACAGCTACCATTTTTTTGGTACACGTACTATTAAAAATTTATGATTTTTTCATAGCTGTTCTTTAATATAATATTTGACCAAAATTAATTTTCAACAAACACATTTATCATGAATTACATTAATATTAATAAATAGTGATAAATGGGAATATATTGATACCATATGTATCAACGAACAGTACATGCATGTAATGTAATCAATTTAGGTCACAAAACATATTATTGGAAATATAAATGCCACTCGTATAAACATTAGTCGTGGATTCAGGAATTTCAAAAAAAAAAAAATCCAAATATAAAAATATAATGCTTAAAATTTAAACTTGAAACCTTAAAATAGATATTGAACCCGCTAAATCAATGAGCTAACATCTAATTATATCGGAGGATTCAAAAATTATACATACATAAAATTTTTAAAAAGTTATCATATATACTATATAATTTTTTATCGAATGAATTCGGATGAACACACTGGCGTTTTCTATGTTCGCTCCTATCAACATAGATTTTAGTGTGATTGTTCTAATACCTACCCTTAATTTAAAGTTTGGAGTTCGAATTCGCAGGACAAGAACAAATCTTGTTGGAGGAGCCAACTCAAGAAATGGTTCTTGCGTGTATATGAAATGTTGTTGTGAAATTACGTGTATTCTATAATTAGTTACTTTATTAACCGTTGATTCTTGTTCATAGTCATTGAGATTCATGTAAACTCCGATTAATATCAAAGTATCGTGTTGTATGCTCCAGTAAGAAATTAAAGTTCCTTACTTCGGCTAGGAAGGATTTTCATTTTACGCAAGCAAGCTGCTGTGCGTTTAACTAGATAATTAAATAAATATAAATTTAATTAAACTTCAATATCAAACCTCGAATAAGATATACAAAGAAGGAAAATTTTACCATGGATGAGGAGAACCATGTCATACTTGTGAGAGGGTATTTTTTAATGAGGAAAAAAATTAGCCGATCCCACATTTTTAATTCCTAATGAATTTTATAGTCGCATTCACCTACCTCACCCCCTCTCGTTCACATTCTTTGTTTTCTTTACCCCTTGTTTACGCCCATTTTCAGGAAATATCTAACTACACAATTTTATTCAAACTCAAATTTAACATCAACTCTTTTGAAATAAAACTCTAGCAAATAATTATACTTGTGAAAAAAATAATTTTCATAGCATATAGTTGAGTCATCTAACTGAACAATTTTATTCAAATAAAGGAGTAGTATAAGACTACTTAGCAATAATTAGCATGAAACATAAATTTGACTGAAAAAAATATAGACGCGGCACATGAAAATTCTTAGAAAAAATAAATTAAGAATATCATAAGAAAGTAAAACCATTTCCTTCGCTAATTTCATCAAGAGAAATCAGTCAAAAATATAAAGTTTTCCCGATTCCTACACTTGACCTCTGTTTATTTTTCAACATTGTTGATGAGTTCCCTCTTCGTCTATTTTTGTCTATGTTTCTTCTTATTTGACGGACAAAAGATGCAATCTCTCTTGTAAAGTGGTCTTGCCATTTTTGTGCTTTAGTATAGGAATAACTATTACAAAATACGCGTGGAATCAGAATTTTTGTTAAGAGGTTCAAAATTTAAAGAAAATAACTCATCGAAGAGATTCAACACTACCTAAAAAATTATTCATTTAAATTTTATATCAATTGCAACCATGAGTTGAGTGCTAAAAACATGTTTCAAAGATTTTAAGAATTAACATGTTGATGGCATCGTAAATCCGCACGGATAATGAAGAAATGAGTGAAAAAATGAGAGAGCATAAGAAGAAATAATCAAAGGGAAAGAAAGAAGGTGAAGGGGTGAGGTGGGGTGGGTGAATGTGAATATATAATTGACTAGAATTAAAAATATGGGGTCCACTAATTTTTTCCTCATTAAAAAATGTCCTCTCACAAGTATGACATAGTACTCCTCATCCATAGTAAAATTTTGGTCAAACCCATCCACAGGCCCTCAAACTTGTTTTGAAAATTCACTTAGGCACCTAAACTAAGATTTGTACCTATCAGACCCCTAAACTCCCGAATTTTATTTTAATTGGGCATTTTTTGCCCACTTCTTATCAGCTTTCAGGAGCGTGTCTCCAAATACCGCTGATGTGGAAAGTTGTTCCACTTAAAACCCTCCACATGTATAAACTAAATCCACATATGGTTATTATATTTTAAATGGATAAAAATCTTATTTGGACTGAACTTTCTCTCTCCCCGTTAACTCTCTCTTCGATAACCTTAAATTAACCCTAATTTAACTAAATTTCCACTCAAATCGAAGGACAAATTTGAGGGTTTTCCTCAGATCTTCCTCGTGTAAGTATTATTATGATTTATATTTGTTAAATTTTGTTGAATTTTTGCATATTTTAGTTTTTAGGATTTTGAAATTTCACTGTTAGGGCTGTGATTTTGGGAATATTTCGTCTCATTCTTAACATGCATTAAAGGTTGTAGCTTTTAACTTATTGATGTGTACTTAGGGTATATTCCGTTAACTAACTTTGAATTTTTACCCTTTGTTGCAGGTGACGTAACAAATGGAAATAATTTTCTTTAAATTTCACCATGGGGATCCTTTTACAATACGGGTGTCCCTACATATGTTGCAAGTTGTGTGCCAGAGCTAAGGTACATTGACAAGGACCACTTTTCCACACTGAAATTATTATTTTATAATAAAGAATTAGGCTATGAAACTATTAGGGGGTTTTATTATCAAGATGCAGTAACTAAACAACTCAAGTTGGTTAGAAGTGACAAACATCTCTTTGAACTAGTTAAAGACTTAAAACATGAGGACTCTATTGATTTTTATGTCTATCATTTTTTAGATGAATCAATTCATGACAATGATGGTCCCACTGATTTTTTATCTGCACCTGATATTATTGAGTGTGCAGACCTAGAAAGAGAAAGTGTTGGTGTTGATGACAGTGTTAACATAGAGAGGGAATCTGTTGAAGTAGAGGAAGAAAGGGAGGCTGATTTAAAAATTTTTAACCTAGAAGATGTTGAGATAGAGAATGTTAACTAAGGTAAAGAGAGGGAGGATCGTGTAGAAGATGTTGGTGTAGAAGATATCCATGTAGATTATATTAACCTAGAAGATCTTTGTGTAGAAGGAGGTGATGAGGCTGATATAGAAGATGTTAATAGGCTAGCGAGTGAGTTATCAGATTACTTGAGTAGTGATTCAGATCTTGGAGATATTCTTTCAGAAGATGACTCAGATGTTGATGAGGAGTTGAGGGCTTTTAGACAAGAAAGAAGGGAAAAAAGCCAACAATGAAGCCAACAACAAAGAAAGAAATCAAAAAGCAAGAAAAAAGGTTGTTGAAACTGAAGAAGTCCTATGGGAGTTGCTGGTTGTATAGATGGAGGCTTTGGGGATATTGGTAAAAATAACGCTACCAAATATTCTGAAAAGTTGGGTGGAGATGAGGAATATATTGATAGTTCTGATTGTTGGAGTGAAGATAGTGAAGAGATAGATGTAGATGTTGTTAGAGGAGTAGATCTACCTATAAGAAAGAGAAGCAAGAAAACTAGGTATGATGAAAATTGTGAGTTTTCTATGTTTGAGCTTGGAATGATTTTTGAGGGTGAAAAACAGTTTAGAAAAGATGTTGCAGATTATGTTGTAGAGTATAGAAGGCAGTTGAAGTTAAAACCTAATGAAAAACATAGAATAAGGGTGAAGTGCATTGTAGCTAATTACAACTGGTTGCTGTTTGCTTCTATTGATAGGGATTCAGGTAATTTTATTGTTAAGAGCTATAACCCTATTCACAAGTGTATTCCTCTAAACAAGAACAAGATGTGTGATTCAAAGCTGGTTGCTAGAAAGTTCAAGGACAGAATTGCTTCTCAGCCATACATTAGGATTTGGGAAATTCAGGATTTGATAAGAGAGGTGTTGGATCTTTATGTAGGTAAGACTATTTGTTATAGGGATAAACAGATTGTTATGAGGAAGAATATGAGAGATTGGTAGCTGGAATTTTCCAGATTATGTGACTATGCAGATATGATCAAGACAACAAATCCTGTAAGTTCTTGTTGGATAAAAATTGATAAAGAAACTGAACCAGGGAAGAATCTCTTAGTTTATTTCTATGTGTGATTTCATACCTTCAAGCAAGGATGGTTAGATGGGTGTAGGAAAATTATTGGTTTTGATGGATGCTTTCTCAAAAGAGCTTGTAAGGGTGAGTTGTTGGCTGTTGTGGGGAAAATGGCAACAACCAAATGTATCCTATTGCATGGGTAGTTGTGGATACTGAAACAAAACATAACTGGGACTGGTTCATAAGGTATCGGATTGCAGATCTAAATCTGGGAATTGGTGAAGGCTTGACTGTGATGTCAGACCAACAAAAGGTACCACTACTTAATTATTTTTCTCATTACTTGACTTTATTTTCCAATAATATTCCTTTTTTAATAATACTTAATACTTATTGTAGGGTCTTGTTCCTGTTTTAATGGATCTGCTACCAAATGCTGAGAGAAGAATGTGTGCTAGACATATTTAGAGTAATTGACATATGCACTGGAGAGAAGAAGAGAGAAGGAAACAATTTTGGAGATATGCAAAAGAAAGCTTTGAAGTAAAGTTTAGAGAGGAGATGCAAGCAATGTCAAGGCTAGGTAAGAAAGAAATAACTGAGGACATGTTGGTTAATCCTCCTACTTGTTGGTGTAGGGTATATTTTAAAACACATTCCAAATGTGATATTATAGAAAATAACATGTGTGAGACTTTAAATTCTTGGATCTTAGCTGCTATACATAAGTCCATAATCACAATTTTAGAGGATATCAAGAATTAAATGATGAATAGACATGTAGATATGATCAAACTTGCAGAAACATAGATTTCAGACATTGCACCTATGGCAAGAACTATTTTAGAAGCTAACAAGGAATATTCAAATAGGTGTAGAGTACTATGGAATGGAGTTAATGATTTTGGAATTGAGGATGGGGGTTACACATTTGTTGTTCACTTGGATAAGAAGTATTGTGATTGTAGGTTATGGATGTTAAGAGGTATTCCTTGTCCTCATTCCATTTGTATTTATTATTACTTGAATGAAGATCCTGATCAACATGTAGAGCACTGGTATAGTAAAGAAACTTTTCTTAAGTCTTATAGCCATTTTATTCAACCAATTACCAATATGAGAATGTGGCCGAAAATCACAAACCTATCAATTGAACCTCCAAAATCAAGAAAGATGCCAAGCAGACCTAGCAAGAGCAAAAGGAAGAAGAAGGATGAGTCAAAAAAAGTGGGGCAAACTCTCAAAAAAAGGTGTCAAGATCACCTGTTCAAGGTGCAAGCAAGTTCGCCATAACAAGACTATGTGTGTCAAAATGGTAAGTCTTAAATGAATTTTATAATAGTTTGTAAAGTTAACATATTTCTTAACTTTTCACATTTATTTTTGTATGTTAGAATGGGATTAGGAGCAGTAATAATAGTCAACCTAGCACTCAGCCTGCAGCTTCATGGAATCCACCACCACCACAATCAAGTTCTATTTGTGGTGACACCAGTACAATGGCAAGAGATGCCTACACTCAAAATCAGACAACAAGAGTAAGTTATTTATGTTCTGCTGCCTTAATATTTTTCTCCTACTTAATATTATTATTAAAAACTATTGAAAATATTGTGTTGCATTTATTCACAGTCAATCTCCACCTTTCATACATATGCAATTACACAATTCAGTCAATCAGGATCTATTTGTGCTGACATAGTTGTTGTGCCAAGAGCACCTCAAAGAAAGATGTCAAGTATGGCTGGTAGAGGTCAAGGTGTTGCTGGTAGAGGTAAATGTGGTTCTAGTAGGGATGGTGGTTCTGGTAGGGGTCAATGTGGTGCTGATAGGGGGGGTGGTTCTGATAGTGATCAATGTGGTGCTGATAGGAGAGGTGAAGGAGGAAATGGTAGAGGTCAAGGAAGGAATGGTAGAGGATTGGCAATAAAAATAACCAATGCAAGATGGACCCCATTTGAAAGTGGAAGAAATGCTTATTCCAATCAAGTACCACCTTTGCCATCCAACAAGACATCATACAATATTACCTCATTTGCTGTTGCTATTGGATACAAAATGCCTACAACTAGTTTTGGTGTTTACTCTAATCCAGCAACTGAAATGCAAGTGTACAATATATTTCTGTCTGTCTCATTATTTAGCTATAATAATGTTTTCAGTCAAGTTTTCAATGTTCATTTATCTTACAATTTTATCTAATTTTGCAGCCTAGTACATTAAGTGAGAGGGTAGTGAGAGGGTTCTTTATGGAGATATAAATTTAAAGAGTGCTTCACCAACCAATATAGATATTAATTTTAAACCTAGTGGCCTAAAGTGAAATGAAAAAATGCAGCCTCCAGCACACAATTGCAATAAATGAAAGCAAATAAGAGAAAAAAAGTGGATGCAGCCAAGTCTTCTTCATCAGTTTGATCTTCAAAGAAGTAGTTCATTTAGAAATGATTTGTACTGTAATGATGGTTAATGACTTTTAATAAATTGTGTTACTAGTTTTTGAACAACTTTTTCTTAGGCAGCAATGAGTTTGGTGTATGCTGTAGCAAAACTATTATGCTCAATGTTGAGCTTTTTTTTGAACACCTTCTTTACATCATGTATGTAGTTTTTAGCTCAATCTTGAGCTGTTTTAATATGATATCCAGCTGTTTGCACTTCTAATGTAGTTCCTTTTTATCAATACCTTCAGTAGTTACAAATAGGCTATATGGTTACACCTTCAGTGGTTGCACAACTAGACACAAAGTAGCCAATTGAAAATGAGATTGTCATATAAAATATTGATAACTACTACTACAATATTCATTTAAACAACTACTACAAATTACTACTCCTACAAACTAACCAAACAACTACTACAAACTACTACTACTACAAACTAACCAAACAATTACTACGAACAACTACTACAAACTACTACAAACAACCAAATAACTACTACAAACTAACCAATACAAATTCATTACAAACTAAACTAACCAAACAACTACAACAAACTAACCATTACAAATCCATTACAAACTAACCATTACAATATCCAATTGCCTATTCAATAGGCAAACGTAATTACTACCTTACACCATATTAAAGAACCACTTTATAGCAAGAACAATGAGAAGAAGTAGAGCAAGTCTATTCAATTTGAGCTTAGCACATTCCCTTTCAAGTTTAACTTTTTTGAGTTTTTGCCTCAATGCAATCAACTTCTCTTCACTATCTTTCAATTTCTCACACAAAGTGTTCCTCTCTTGTTCAACGTCTTTGAGCTTTTGCTTTAATGGATCGCATGAATTTTCACCATCTTTGCACCTAATCATTAAGTTCGATTCTACCTCAGGATATTGATGCACAGAAATTGAAGGTTTTGGATCAATCCATCTAAAGTACCCACATCCGTTATTTTTCTAAAATGCAAAAATAATAGAATAATAAAAAAATCATCAAAAAAAATAAAATCAAAATCTGTGAAAATGATACAAACCTTTGGAACTTTACATCCAAAAAATCTACGATCCGGATTTGAAGGAGTCCTTGAAGTTCTTAAAGGACAAAATTCAGAACAATAATACAAACCGGGAACCTCAATATTAGCGAAATTTTTTGACATTCTCATCAAAAATGAGAGAAAAAAATGATTTAAGAGAAATTATGAGATAACTTTGATAGTGAGATGAGAGAAGTTGATCGAGAAGTAAGCTACTGAGGAGAGAATGAAGAAAAAAGAATAGGAAATTAGGTTAAATAGAGGGAAAGTGAAGGGGATGACAAAAGTATACGTTATTTAATGTTAACTTTTACCACATGGACAACTTTTTTAGGCGTCATGCGCCTCCCGCAATTGCACAGCACGCGCAGTGCCATGTGGGTAAAAAAGTTCAATAGGAATAAAATTTGGGGGGTTTAGGGGTCTGATAGGTATAGGCCTTAGTTTAGGTTCCTAAATAAATTTTCGAAACAAGTTTGAGGTTCTGTCGATAAATTTCGCCTAAAATTTTGTTTGATACCATATGTTATCTGATTAGACTTTTGTATCAGAAATATGTGGCATATTGTGGATAGTAGTTGACAAATTGGTGGGTGGATTGTGAGGTGTATAAGTTTAAAAACTAGTGTAACATGATAGAAAAAGATGCTAGATATATATAATACTAGTCACTGTTTTTTTTAATTGTTGTTGTGTTCGGATCGATTTGCGTGTATCTTAATTAATTATTATGAAATATCTGTTATCTTTTACTAGCTACAAGTATCAAATAACTTTATCCATCAATATTAGAATAAGGAAAAATTACCTAATGTTTTCATCTCTACTTAAATTTAAATTTGAAATCTCCCGATTCTCAGTCACATTTTTGCAAGTTTCCGTATCTACGTATTACTCCCTTCGTCCCAAATTGAGATGACACATTGATTAAGAAAAATAATTAAGAACATGTCTAGTTTACCATAGTACCCCTATTAAATGGTGTTTACATTTTAATTTGAAGAAAAAGTAATTAATGAAAAGGATAAAACATGAAAAAAAAAATTGTCTCTTCTTGATTAATGAAAAAAAACAAGTAAAATCAGAAATCAAATTAGAAAATTTGGGACGGGTAATTTGGGACGAAGGGAGTATTAAATTTTATTTGTCTATCAAAAATATCATTTTTTTCGAGTTTTATTTATTAGCTACTCCATCCGTCCCATTTTAATTGTCCCAAATTTCTTAATTTGATTTCTCATTTTACTTGTCATTTTTCATTAATCAAGATAAGGCAATTTTTTTGTTCTTTTTTATCCTTAGTATTAATTATTTTTTCTCCAAATAAAATGTAAACCTCGATCATTTAATAGAGTTACTATGGTAAAATAGTCATGTTATTAATTATTTTTCTTAACAATATGGAATGTCAAATTGAAACGAGTAAAATAAGAAGGAAGTATTAACTACTTTTCTCAGCGGTAAAACATATTTTGATGTTGAGTTAGACTACACATGTATACTTGTTATCGATTGAGAATATACATGTCATAAACTCAATATTTAAAAATATTTTTAATATAAATAAAATGATAATTTAGATAAGTAAAAGAACAATTAATAGTTAAATTATGAAATTCACAAAAAATAATAAGTACTTACTCCCTCCATCTTATTTTATATGTCGTCATTTTCTTTTTGGTTTGTCCCCAAAAAAATATTTTCTTTTTTTATTTGGTAATTATTTAATGTCACCATTCTTATTTTATTCTTAGTTGGTCCCATTTATTAAGAAAAGACAACTAAAAAGTTGTTATAAAATAATTAAGAATAAAGAAGAAGAGTAGAGAGAGAATAATTGTTTATTTCTTTTGAGCGATGATTTACAATGGAGAAACCTTCTATTTATAGGAAAAATTTACTCTTAGTTTCTGAATAAAAGACAGATACTTTAAATCCTAATAGATATCAAGTAAATCTTGACAGACATACACCATGGTTATTAAAAAAATAAAAGAAAAAAGAAAAAAAGTTATTGGGTCAAAGCAACTGATAAATATGTGTACTCCAGTACGATGGTGAAATAAAGTTTCATGAAGATAATGAATCCCTATGAAGGGGAGGTATATGTGATGCCTTTGACTGAGCGCAAGCTGGTCAAATAGGATTGACAGACTTTTAGGCTGATAGCTTTTCAAAGATGAGAAACTCGCTTTAATTAGGTAAATCTTTCGTTGAAAGGGAGAGGAAAGTGAACAACTTTATGTTGTATAAGATCAATCACATTTACATGATACATATGCTCTGAAGCTCGATGTAACATAATTTGAAAGATAAATTCAAGAGAATATTAATTCAAAATCAAAACGTACAATACATGCCATGGAGGACATTCATGATTTAGTTCATATGGATACATCATATTCTTCCAGATACATCATTTAATTTTACATGAATACATCATATTATGTTGGACACAATACTTAATTTTACACAAATACATCACATTCTTTCAAATACATCACTTAATTTTACACGAATACATTACATTCTTCAGTGATGTATCCAGACTTTTAAGTAAGATCAGGATAATTTAAAAGAGTTGAAATTTTAAGTAGTAATCATAAGCTAAGTTGGGGTATGATGTAATTTTTTCTTTTTTTATATGGTCCATATTCTATGGTCCTTTTGCATTCCAAAGTTCGTGGTGGAACGGATAAGATTTTCCCACTCTTGATCATAAGTCTCAAATTTAAGTCACAAGAACAGCAAAACTCCTAGTAAGAAGTGTTTCTTCTTTTAATGAGTCTTACACAGTGCAAAACCGAATTACATCATTACACAAATAGCCAACCAAATCCACTATTTACTTTTTCTAACCGGTATACATAAATTATACACTATTACACGATTATACATATATTATACATAAATTAAACATATGTTTACACTCATCAACTTTATTAGTTTAAGATACAATATTACATAGTTATAAAGATATTGTGTATAAATCATACATTCACAAATTATTTAGTTCAAGTTGTTGGATGAACGATTATTTAAGTTACTTCTTCCGTTCAAACTAGCTGAGATTTCAAAGTAGATATCAAACATCGGGTGAAAAGAAAAAAGCTATCAAGTCTTTTGTTTTATGAAAAAATAACATAAATATAGACTTTAACTTATCATATTTACACAAAGCCCCCCTTATAATGTAATTACAAAAATCCCAATTAATTATGTATCTTCCTTGGATGTATCGAGGAGCTAATTATTTATCTCAACAGACTCAAAATCGAAAAAAATATATCGAAAGCTAATTATGTTTCTTTACAAGGAAAAAATATATCTTCGTCGAACGTATTATGTATCTCGACAGACGCAACATCGAAAAAAGTATCACAGCCTAATTTTGTATCTTTACAAAGAAGAAGAATATATCTTTGTTGGATGTATCGGGAGCTAACTTTATCTCGGCAGATCTAAGATCGAAATTTTCAATAAGAGAAAATGGCCAAAAGAGTCCCCAACCTTTACCCCAAATTTCAATTACACACTTATACTTTGCGGGGGTCCTATGACCCTCCTGAACTATTTTAAAGTTGAATTATTAAACCCCCCCCCCCTCCTCCCGAACTATTTTAAAGTGAAATTATTACCCTCGAAAACTGACAACCAGTCATTTGGGATATGGTGTGATGCACGCGTCAACAGTCCTTTTCACACGTATTTTTTTGGTTAAAATTATTTTTTATTTACTTTCTTCTCCATTTTTATCATTTTTTTAATCATTTTTCACCATTACTTTTTATCTCTTTTCCTTTTCAAACTTCATTATTGCTACTTCTATGCAAATAATTTTTCGACGACCTTGAAGTGGAAAATAATGAACAATATTTTATTTGAAGTTTCCAATGATCTTGACGTCAGAAATAATAAATAACATCGAATTTGAAATTACTGATAACCTTAAACTGAGAAACAATGAACAATATCAATTATTAAATTTCCGACGATATTAAATCCGGAAACAACGAACAATACCAATTTTAAAATTTTCGACGACCTTGAAGCCGGAAACAATGAACAATATCAAATTTAAAATTTTTGATGACCTTAAAGTCGGAAACAATAGAGAATTTTAAAATTTTTGACAACCTTGAAGTCGAAAACAATGAAAAATACTCATTTTAAAATTTACGACGACCTTGAAGTCGAAAATAATGGAAAATATCGATTTTGAAATTTCCGACGATCTTGAAGTCGGTAATAATAAACAACATCGAATTTGAAATTTTCGACAACCTTGAAGTGGGAAACAATGAACAACATCAATTTTTAAATTTCCGACAATCGTAAATCTGGAAACAACGAACAATACCAATTTCAAAATTTTCGACGACCTTAAAGCTGGAAACAATGAACAATACCGAATTTAAAATTTTCGATGGTTAGAGAATTTTGAAATTTTCAACGACCTTCAAGTCGGAAACAATGGACACTTCCCATTTTAAAATTTACAATGACCTTGAAGTCGGAAATAATGGACAATATCAATTTTGAAATTTCCGACGTCCTTGAAATTGAAAACAATGAACAATACCCATTTTGAAATTTCCGACGAACTTCAAGTCGGAACTAATTAATTTTGTGCTTGAAGATGAGGAAGATGATAAATTAGTCTCATGCCATTGATGAGTTTTTGAATACCATTGTTTGTGGGGGAGGAAGAAGAAGAAGGAGGAGGGAAAAAGAATAATTAAAAATGAACGGAAATGAATAAAGAAAATAAAGAAAAATTAAAAATATTTTTTTAATAACTAATTTTCGTTTTCTCTCTTTAAATAGAGTGTAACATACTCTCTTGCCATGTCAGTGCTTGGGGATAATAATTTCACTTTAAAAAAGTTTAAAAGGATCATAGAATCCCTTCCGACGAAAAATTATACTTATTTTATACTATTTTTACATAGTTAAAAATATTTTTTGTACATACATAGTAGATGTCGAACCTCCTTCGACTAGTTCGTATATTTACTTCTGAACCTCTTCAATGAAAATCCTGACTCCGCCACTGATAATATACATATATCATTTGGCTACAACTTTTCATGAGCTATATAGAAGCACAAATGCACAATGAGAACAAAAATTGGGCTTTAATTATTACACCCAAATTAAAAAAGAAAAAATTACAGAAACTAACATCCTTAAGATTATAATTACAATAAATAGCAACACTTTTTCAAAATTACAACTTATAGTAAAAGTAGCAATATTTTACCCACTTCATAGTAATAGAAGAATATGTATTTTTCAGTTGTACATATGTATTTATAAGTAATACATATATATTTGTATATGTATTTATATAGCAACATTTTACTTAAATACAAATACAATTTGCTATTTTTCGTAATTATGAAACTGTTGCTATAAAAAATATAATTAAGGCTACAGAGTTGCTAGTTCTGAAATTTTTCCATTAAAGAACTTCCAAAGGAACAACAAATCTAACTAGCTACATATAAAGAGCTACAATGTCTTCCAAAAAGAGATACAAATAGGATACACTCCAAGAGCACAACGCTCCGTTTTAAATAATCGAGAAATCTCCAAGAGCCAGCTTAGCTCACAAAGCAAAAGCTCCGAGCGTTACAAAGAATACATTGTGTGACAGAGCCATCATAATATTAGCATGGTTATTTTTTGGCTATTGATTCGTCGATTCAAAATTGCAATTTTCGATGATTTGTTTGAACAAATACATATATATATATATATATTAGCTTGAGCTGTGTAGACTTACTTATCTTCTATGATGTTTGGTATCTTTTGTTATGGTATATTGATGTTCAAAGTTCATCATGAACTTTGCTTTGAATACCATAGCTTCTTCTGGCAAATCAATAGCTTCTCCTTGTCTACGTCGTATTCCGTTTCTTCCTTACGACAGCTCCATCTCGTTCCCTTAGCC